>NC_091283.1:95725941-96028798 GCF_032444005.1 Ranitomeya imitator
CCCCTCCCTCCCTGCAGAACTTCATCGCCCCCCCCACCCCGCAGAACTTCATCGCCCCCACCTCACATCCCGCAGAACTTCATCGCCCCCCGTCCCTGCCTGCAGAACTTCATCGCCCCCCCTCCCTGCCTGCAGAACTTCATCACCCCCCCTCCCTCCCTGCAGAACTTCATCGCCCCCCTCCCTCCCTCCCTGCAAAACTTCATCGCCCCCCTTCCTCCCTACAGAACTTCATTGCCCCCCCTCCCTCCCTCCCTGCAGAACTTCATCGCCCCCCCTCCCTCCCTCCCTGCAGAACTTCATCGCCCCCCCTCCCTCCCTCCCTGCAGAACTTCATCGCCCCCCTTCCTCCCTCCCTGCAGAACTTCATCGCCCCCCCTCCCTCCCTCCCTGCAGAACTTCATCGCCCCCCCTCCCTCCCTCCCTGCAGAACTTCATCGCCCCCCCTCCCTCCCTCCCTGCAGAACTTCATCGCCCCCCCTCCCTCCCTGCAGAACTTTATCGCCCCCCCTCCCTCCCTCCCTGCAGAACTTCATCGCCCCCCTCCCTCCCTCCCTGCAGAACTTCATCGCCCCCCTCCCTCCCTCCCTGCAGAACTTCATCGGCCCCCCCTTCCTCCCTGCAGAACTTCATCGCCCCCCCTCCCTCCCTGCAGAACTTCATTGCCCCCCCTCCCTCCCTGCAGAACTTCATTGCCCCCCCTCCCTCCCTGCAGAACTTCATTGCCCCCCCTCCCTCCCTGCAGAACTTCATCGCCCCCCCTCCCTCCCTGCAGAACTTCATTGCCCCCCCTCCCTCCATGCAGAACATCATCGCCCCCCGTCCCTCATACTCACCTGTCAGCTGCCTGTCCCACACACCGCGCGCGCCGCAGCCGCCGACATTCCTCTGGCGCTCTGTCCCGCCGCAGCGCCTTCTTCCTGAGTGAGCGGTCATGTGATACTGCTCAATAAGGTCATGAATATGCGCATATTCATGACCTTAATGACCGGTACCATGTGACCGCTCACTCAGGACGCGCTACAGATGGTGAGAACAGGCATCGCTGGAGGCTGGAGCAGGTGAGTATCGTCTTCAAGGAGGGTGGGTGGGACGCGGAGGCGGGGGGGCTCGGGGAGGCGGGGTTTTGCGGTCGGTCGCGTTTGTGACTAAAAAAAATCCTTGCCCAGGTGCCGCCCCCCCGCAATGTCGCCGCCCTAGGCACGTGCCCTCGAGTGCCTAGTGGCAAATACGGCCCTGTGTATGAGGAACCATCAGCATCTCTTGATCACATAGAGATAAAAATCCATTTGGTGCACAGAATGAGCTCATCAGAGATCACTGCTGTTAAAGGGAATCTGTCACCAGTTTTGGCCGATATGCGGCAAGGCCACCACCTTACAGGGCTGATATGCAGCATTCTATAATGCTGTAAATCTACCCCCGACCAGACATCTAAGAGAAGAAAAATATGTTTTATTATACTTACCTGCGGGGCGGTCCAGTCCGAGGGGTGTCGCTCTTCTTGGTCCGGAGCCTCCCATCTTCTTGTGATGCAGCCCTCCAGCTTGGTTCGTGTGAATGACGCATCGCTGTATCATCCATACAGTCTGCTCGGCATCATGCTCCTGTGCAGGCGTATTTATCTGCCCTGTTGAGGGCAGAGCAAAGTCCTACAGTGTGCAGGTGTCGGAAAAGGTCTGATTTCTGATTCATCCAAAGGCGAGGAGAGTGAAGCCAGCGCTGATTGGCCGTAAGGATCGCCGGGTGAGCGAGTGCCAACACTGCCGGAATGTCGCTAGCAACAGAGGTGAGTATAAGTGTTATTTTACTGGGGTCAAACATACTGATTGGGATGGGATTCTTCAAATAGCGGACAACACTTTTAAGTGGCGCAACACGTAAATTTGATATGCCAGTGCTTTTAAATTGTTGGGGTCCATTGGCAGAACCCTCACTGATCTGGAGAATGAAATGGACACACTGTTGGTTTAATTTCCTAATAGATTTTCCCTGCACACCGGTTCTCCTTGCTCTGAAGCCTTTACAGTGCTTTTATAGACCCCCGTTTAAACCAGGAACCTAACTGCTGCGGGGACCACTTTCCTGACTCATTATACCCACTATCAGCCTGTAGATGTAGACCAATTGTCGTAGCATTGGCGAACACAACTTTTGAATCTGTGAACCAAAACCATTCTACCAATGCCAAAACCAGAAAATATTTTGTTCAAAATAAGATCAGAAGAAGCATGAATTATATTCCAGTCCTCAAAGTAAAGCTTAGCCCAGTGTTCAACCCTTCGAAAATACCAGTATCTGTAGCCTTAATCATACGCCTGGCACTGACGTTAATTCTGACAACTTATTGGCTTTTCATACACAATAGCTCCGTGTGTCACTTAATCCGCTGCAGCATTGCCATTGCATTCAATTAGCTGGAGACTGAGGCGTGAAATGGGGTGGTGCAGCTATCAAATGTACTCCTTCCTTCTTGCTGTAAGTTTTATCCTGCGCTGACACTATTTCTATGTACTTATTTTAGCAGCAGGAGGGAAAACTGTCGGAGAATGTAAATCCTGATGGGGTTTACTCTGGTTTAGAATTGATCTTCAATAGAAAAAGAGCAGAAGCAAAATGTGTTTATCCTCATATCTCGTCTTCTGATTCTTGCTCTAATTTGATATTTACAATTAAAAAGTAACAAATTGAATTTGTTTTGTTCTAAATGTATTTACCTTATTCCAAAAAAAGAGCACATCTTCCTACACCAATGATGGGGCAGGAGGAAGGGATGATGCCATTTTGCTTTGCAGCCTTGACCACTATGTTACATTAAGTCTTGCTTTTTGGATCCTTGTTCCAATCTGAAGCCAATCACAATAATCGCTTCCGTATTTTTACCCAGAGTTTTATCCTTGTGTCTGATATTAAAGGCTTGTCGGTGGTCCATCTTTCCTATGTTTTACCACTACTGCTCTTCGGTTTAACCCCTTCACGACATATGCAGCCTAAAACATGATACACATCCAATGACGAAAAAATGATTTGATTAATTCCATAACAGTAAAGTTACAAATATGCACAGTTTTTTCTTTGTGTATATTTATTGCTTTCTTGTTAATGAATTAATAAAATATATATAGCGCTTTTTCGATATTGGTTGTGTATCATGTTTTAGGTTGCAATTCCATGTGGATACACAATGGATATGGATATGGCTATTTATAAATTTTTCTCTTTTTTAACCTTTCAAGACATATGACAAATATATTCATCATTGTCTCCCGCTTTAACGCAGGCTCCGGCGCTGAGCCACCCACGGCTAATAACATGTTAAATGTTGCTGTCAATCTCACATCGCTAGCTCCACCCATTGGTACCCCGTCACATGACCAGGGGTTGGGGCACTAATGAGCTGTCATGACCACTGGGGGTCTGCTGGAGACCCCCTGTGGTTGTCATTGCTGATCTGCTATGAGCGCTGTCACGGTGGCCATAGCACAAGTGATCAGACGGTAGCCAAAAAGAAAAAACATACTGATAGGGAACTGCAAACTGTAAAGCGCTGCGGAATATGTTAGCGCTATATAAAAATAAAGATTATTTTTTTTTCATTTAAGCAAGTAAAAAGAGAAAAAAAAGTTTTTAAAAATACAAAAAAGTGAAAATATAAAAGTTGCCATGTTAAAAAAATAAATAAATTAAAAAACAGATATTCGATATCGCAATGTTCAGAAATGCCCAATCTATCAAAATATAGAAAGAATTAACCCCTTCATGACCCAGCCTATTTTGACCTTAATGGCCATTTTTTGCAATTCTGACCAGGGTCCCTTTATGAGGTAATAACTCAGGAACGCTTCAACGGATCGTAGCGATTCTGAGACTGTTTTTTCATGACATATTGGGCTTCATGATAGTGGTAGATTTAGGTCGATAATTTTTGCGTTTATTTGTGAAAAAAACAGAAATTTGGCAAAAATTTTGAAAATTTCACAATTTTCACATTTTTAATTTTTATTCTGTTAAACGAGAGAGTTATGTGACACAAAATAGTTAATAAATAACATTACCCACATGCCTACTTTATATCAGCACAATTTTGGAAACAAAATGTTTTTTGCTAGGAAGTTATAAGGGTTAAAATTTGACCAGCGATTTCTCATTTTTACAGCAAAATTTACAAAACTATTTTTTTTAGGGAACACCTCACATTTGAAGTCAGTTTGAGGGATCTATATGGCTGAAAATACCCCAAAATGACACCATTCTAAAAACTGCACCCCTCAAGGTGCCCAAAACCACATTCAAGAAGTTTATTAATCTTCAGATGTTTCACAGCAGCGGAAGAAACATGGAATGAAAAAATGAACATTTAACTTTTTAGTCACAAAAATGATCTTTTAGCAACAATTTTTTTTATTTTACCAAGGGTAAATGGAGAAACTTGACCCCAAAAGTTGTGGTCCAATTTGTCCGGAGTATGCCAATACCCCATATGTGGGGGGAACCACTGTTTGGGCGCACGACAGGGCTCGGAAGGGAAGGAGCGCCATTTGACTTTTTGAATTACAAGTTGGCTCCAATCTTTAGCGGACACCATGTCGCATTTGGAGAGCCCCTGTGTGCCTAAAGATTGGAGCTACCCCACAAGTGACCCAATTTTGGAAACTAGACGCCCCAAGGAACTTATCTAGATGCACTTTAAACCCCCAGGTGCTTCACAAATTGATCCGTAAAAAATGAAAAAGTACTTTTTTTCACAAAAAAGTTCTTTTAGCCTCAAATTGTTCATTTTCACATGGGCAACAGGATAAAATGGATCGTAAAATTTATTGGGCAAATTCTCCTGAGTACACTGATACCTCATATGTGGGGGTAAACTACTGTTTGGGCACAGTGCAAGGCTCGGAAGGGAAGGAGCGCCATTTGACTTTTTGAATGAAAAATTAGCTCCAATCGTTAGCGGACACCGTGTCTCATTTGGAGATCCCCTGTGTGCCTAAACATTGGAGCTCCCCCACAAATGACCCCATTTTGAAAACTAGACCTCCCCAAGGAACTTATCTGGATGCATAGTGAGCACGTTAAACCCTCAGGTGCTTCACAAATTGATCCGTAAAAATGAAAAAGTACTTTTTTTCACAAAAATGTTCTTTTAGCCTCAATTGTTTCATTTTCACATGGGCAACAGGATAAAATGGATCCTAAAATTTGTTGGGCAATGTCTCCTGAGTACACTGATACCTCACATATGGGGGTAAACCACTGTTTGGGCACATGGCAGGGCTCGGAAGGGAAGGAGCACCATTTGACTTTTTGAATGGAAAATTAGCTCCAATCGTTAGCGGACACCATGTCGCGTTTGGAGAGCCCGTGTGTGCCTACACATTGGAGCTTTTCACAAGTGACCCCATTTTGGAAACTAGACCCCCCCAAGGAACTTATCTAGATGTGTGGTGAGCACTTTGAACCCTCAAGTGCTTCGCCCGCAATTTTTTATTTTCACAAGGGTGAAAGGAGAAATTGGACCCCAAAAATTCTTGTGCAGTTTGTCCTGGTACCCCATATGTGGGGGTAAACCACTGTTTGGGCACACGTCAGGGTTTGGAAGGGAGGGAGCACTAGTTGACTTTTTGAACGCAAGATTGGCTGGAATCAATAGTGGTGCCATGTCGTGTTTGAAGACCCCCTGATGTGCCTAAACAGTGGAAACCCCTCAATTCTAACTCTAACACTAACCCCAACACATCCCTAACCCTAATCCCAACTCCAACCATGACCCTAATCACAACCCTAATCCCAACCCACCCCTAATCACAACCCTAACCCCAATACACCCCTAACGCTAATCCCAACCCTATCCACAGCCCTAACTCCAACACACCCCTAACCCTAATCCCAACCAAAACCCTAACCACAAGCCTAACCCTAACCCCAACACACCCCTAACCCTAATCTTAACCCTAGTTCCAACCTTAACCCTAATTCCAATCCTAACTCTAATTCCAACCCTAAGGCTATGTGCCCACGTTGCGGATTTGTGTGCGGATTTTTCCACACCCTTTTTTGGAAGATCCGCAGGTAAAGCGCACTGCGTTTTACCTGTGGATTTACCGCGGATTTCCAGTGTTTTTTGTGTGGATTTCACCAGCGGATTCCTATACAGGAACAGGTATAAAACGCTGCGGAATCCGCACAAAGAATTGACATGCAGTGGAAAATACCGAACGGTATTTTCCGCACCATGGGCACAGCGGATTTGGTTTTCCATAGGTTTACATGGTACTGTAAACGTGCTGGAAAATTGCTATGAATCCACAACGGCCAATCTGCTGCGGATCCGCAGCCAAATCCGCACCATGTTCACATAGCCTAACTTTAACCCTAACCCTAATTCTAACCATAGCCCTAACCCTAATTGCAACCCTAACCCTAATTGCAACCCTAACCCTAGTTCTAACCCTAACCCTAGTTCTAACCCTAACCCTAACCCTAGTTCTAACTCTAACCCTAGTGGAAAAATATTTACTATTTTTTTATTTTGATCACTGTGATATGATCTATCACAGTGATCAAAATGAATGAATGAATCTGCCAGCCGGCAGATTCGGTGGGCACACTGCGCATGCGCCCACTATTTTGGAAGATGGTGCCGCCCATGCAGAAGATGGACAGACACCGGGAGGGACACCGGAGGTCGGTAAGTATAGGGGGGTGTGTTATGTTTGCTAATGACAGGTGTTATGAAGGCAATCCAGAAACACAGTGTGCTTAGCGATCAGAGCGCACACAGTGATCTGACAAATACCCAAAAATACAAGAACGAGCTCTGAGACGTGGAAACTCTGTAGACTGCACACCTGATCCTATCCTAAACACAACTAAAAGCGGCTGTGGATTGCGCCTAACAACTACCTAGGCAACTCGGCACAGCCTAAGAAACTAGCTAGCCTGAAGATAGAAAAATAGGCCTGACTTGCCCCAGAGAAATTCCCCAAAGGAAAAGGCAGCCCCCCACATATAATGACTGTGAGTAAGATGAAAAGACAAAACGTAGGGATGAAATAGATTCAGCAAAGTGGGGCCCGATATTCTAGGACAGAGCGAGGACAGTAAAGCGAACTTTGCAGTCTACAAAAAACCCTAAAGCAAAACCACGCAAAGGGGGCAAAAAAAACCCACCGTGCCGAACTAACGGCACGGCGGTACACCCTTTGCGTCTCAGAGCTTCCAGCAAAACAAAAGACAAGCTGGACAGAAAAAAAGAAACAAAAAAGCAAAAAGCACTTAGCTATACAGAGCAGCAGGTCACAGGAACAATCAGGAGAAGCTCAGATCCAACACTGAAACATTGACAAGGAGCAAGGATAGCAGCATCAGGCGGAGTTAAGTAATGAAGCAGTTAACGAGCTCACCAGAACACCTGAGGGAGGAAGCTCAGAAGCTGCAGTACCACTTGTGACCACAGGAGTGAATTCAGCCACAGAATTCACAACAGTACCCCCCCCTTGAGGAGGGGTCACCGAACCCTCACCAGAGCCCCCAGGCCGACCAGGATGAGCCGCATGAAAGGCACGAACAAGATCGGAAGCATGAACATCAGAGGCAAAAACCCAGGAATTATCTTCCTGAGCATAACCCTTCCATTTAACCAGATACTGGAGTTTCCGTCTAGAAACACGAGAATCCAAAATCTTCTCCACAATATACTCCAATTCCCCCTCCACCAAAACCGGGGCAGGAGGCTCAACAGATGGAACCATAGGTGCCACGTATCTCCGCAACAACGACCTATGGAATACATTATGTATGGAAAAGGAGTCTGGGAGGGTCAAACGAAAAGACACAGGATTGAGAACCTCAGAAATCCTATACGGACCAATAAAACGAGGTTTAAATTTAGGAGAGGAAACCTTCATAGGAATATGACGAGAAGATAACCAAACCAGATCCCCAACACGAAGTCGGGGTCCCACACGGCGTCTGCGATTAGCGAAAAGTTGAGCTTTCTCCTGGGACAAGATCAAATTGTCCACTACCTGAGTCCAGATCTGCTGCAACCTATCCACCACAGAATCCACACCAGGACAGTCCGAAGACTCAACCTGTCCTGAAGAGAAACGAGGATGGAACCCAGAATTGCAAAAAAATGGAGAAACCAAGGTAGCCGAGCTGGCCCGATTATTAAGGGCGAACTCAGCCTACGGCAAAAAGGACACCCAATCATCCTGGTCTGCAGAAACAAAACATCTCAGATATGTTTCCAAGGTCTGATTGGTTCGTTCGGTCTGGCCATTAGTCTGAGCATGGAAAGCCGAGGAAAAGGATAGGTCAATGCCCATCCTACCACAAAAGGCTCGCCAGAACCTTGAAACAAACTGGGAACCTCTGTCAGAAACAATATTCTCAGGAATGCCATGCAACCGAACCACATGCTGAAAGAACAAAGGTACCAAATCAGAGGAGGAAGGCAATTTAGCCAAGGGCACCAGATGGACCATTTTAGAAAAGCGATCACAGACCACCCAAATGACCGACATCTTTTGAGAAACGGGAAGGTCAGAAATGAAATCCATCGAAATATGTGTCCAAGGCCTCTTTGGGACCGGCAAGGGCAAAAGCAACCCACTGGCACGAGAACAGCAGGGCTTAGCCCTAGCACAAATCCCACAGGACTGCACAAAAGTACGTACATCCCGTGACAGAGATGGCCACCAGAAGGATCTAGCCACTAACTCTCTGGTACCAAAGATTCCAGGATGACCAGCCAACACCGAACAATGAAGTTCAGAGATAAGTTTATTAGTCCACCTATCAGGGACAAACAGTTTCTCTGCTGGACAACGATCAGGTTTATTCGCCTGAAATTTTTGCAGCACCCGCCGCAAATCAGGGGAGATGGCAGACACAATGACTCCTTCCTTGAGGATACCCGCTGGCTCAGATAAACCCGGAGAGTCGGGCACAAAACTCCTAGACAGAGCATCCGCCTTCACATTTTTAGAGCCCGGAAGGTACGAAATCACAAAGTCGAAGCGGGCAAAAAATAACGACCAACGGGCCTGTCTAGGATTCAAGCGCTTGGCAGACTCGAGATAAGTCAAGTTCTTATGATCAGTCAATACCACCACGCGATGCTTAGCTCCTTCAAGCCAATGACGCCACTCCTCGAATGCCCACTTCATGGCCAGCAACTCTCGATTGCCCACATCATAATTACGCTCAGCGGGCGAAAACTTCCTGGAAAAGAAAGCACATGGTTTCATCACTGAGCAATCAGAACCTCTCTGTGACAAAACCGCCCCTGCTCCAATCTCAGAAGCATCAACCTCGACCTGGAACGGAAGAGAAACATCTGGCTGACACAACACAGGGGCAGAACAAAAACGACGCTTCAACTCCTGAAAAGCTTCCACAGCAGCAGAAGACCAATTAACCAAATCAGCACCGTTCTTGGTCAAATCGGTCAATGGTTTGGCAATGCTAGAAAAATTACAGATGAAGCGACGATAAAAATTAGCAAAGCCCAGGAACTTTTGCAGACTTTTCAGAGATGTCGGCTGAATCCAATCCTGGATGGCTTGGACCTTAACTGGATCCATCTCAATAGTAGAAGGGGTAAAGATGAACCCCAAAAATGAAACTTTCTGCACACCGAAGAGACACTTTGATCCCTTCACAAACAAAGAGTTAGCACGCAGGACCTGAAAAACCATTCTGACCTGCTTCACATGAGACTCCCAATCATCTGAGAAGATCAAAATGTCATCCAAGTAAACAATCAGGAATTTATCCAGATACTCACGGAAGATGTCATGCATAAAAGACTGAAACACAGATGGAGCATTGGCAAGTCCGAACGGCATCACTAGATACTCAAAATGACCCTCGGGCGTATTGAATGCAGTTTTACATTCATCTCCTTGCCTGATTCTCACCAGATTATACGCACCACGAAGATCTATCTTAGTGAACCAACTAGCCCCCTTAATCCGAGCAAACAAGTCAGATAACAATGGCAAGGGATACTGAAATTTAACAGTGATCTTATTAAGAAGGCGGTAATCAATACACGGTCTCAGCGAACCATCCTTCTTGGCTACAAAGAAGAACCCTGCTCCCAGTGGTGATGACGATGGGCGAATATGTCCCTTCTCCAGGGATTCCTTCACATAACTGCGCATAGCGGCGTGTTCGGGCACGGATAAATTAAATAATCGACCTTTAGGGAATTTACTACCAGGAATCAAATTGATAGCACAATCACAATCCCTATGCGGAGGTAGAGCATCGGACTTGGGCTCTTCAAATACATCCTGATAATCAGACAAGAACTCTGGGACCTCAGAAGGGGTGGATGACGAAATCGATAAAAATGGAACATCACCATGTACCCCCTGACAACCCCAGCTGGATACCGACATGGAATTCCAATCCAATACTGGATTATGGGTTTGTAGCCATGGCAACCCCAACACGACCACATCATGCAGATTATGCAACACCAGAAAGCGAATAACTTCCTGATGTGCAGGAGCCATGCACATGGTCAGCTGGGCCCAGTATTGAGGTTTATTCTTGGCCAAAGGTGTAGCATCAATTCCTCTCAATGGAATAGGACACCGCAAAGGCTCCAAGAAAAACCCACAACGTTTAGCATAATCCAAATCCATCAGATTCAGGGCAGCGTCCGAATCCACAAACGCCATGACAGAAAACGACGACAAAGAGCATATCAAGGTAATGGACAGAAGGAATTTGGACTGTACAGTACCAATGACGGCAGACCTAGCGGACCGCTTAGTGCGCTTAGGACAATCAGAAATAGCATGAGTGGAATCACCACAGTAGAAACACAGACCATTCAGACGTCTGTATTCCTGCCGTTCAACTCTAGTCATAGTCCTATCGCACTGCATAGGCTCAGGTTTAACCTCAGGCAGTACCGCCAAATGGTGCACAGATTTACGCTCGCGCAAGCGTCGACCGATCTGAATGGCCAAAGACAAAGACTCATTCAAACCAGCAGGCATAGGAAATCCCACCATGACATCCTTAAGAGCCTCAGAGAGACCCTTTCTGAACAAAGCTGCCAGCGCAGATTCATTCCACTGAGTGAGTACTGACCATTTCCTAAATTTCTGACAATATACTTCTATATCATCCTGACCCTGGCACAAAGCCAGCAAATTTTTCTCAGCCTGATCCACTGAATTAGGCTCATCGTACAGCAATCCGAGCGCCAGGAAAAACGCATCGACACTACTCAATGCAGGGTCTCCTGGCGCAAGAGAAAATGCCCAGTCTTGAGGGTCGCCGCGCAAAAAAGAAATAATAATCAAAACCTGTTGAATAGGATTACCAGAAGAATGAGGTTTCAAGGCCAGAAATAGCTTACAATTGTTTTTGAAACTTAGAAACTTAGTTCTATCTCCAAAAAACAAATCAGGAATAGGAATTCTTGGTTCTAACATAAATTTCTGATCAATAGTATCTTGAATTTTTTGTACATTTATAACGAGATTATCCATTGAAGAGCACAGACCCTGAATATCCATGTCCACACCTGTGTCCAGAATCACCCAAATGTCTAGGGGGAAAAAAAAAAGTGAACACAGAGCAGAAAAAAAAAAAAAAAATGATGTCAGAACTTTTTCTTTCCCTCTATTGAGAATCATTAGTTTGGCTCCTTGTACTGTTATGTTTGCTAATGACAGGTGTTATGAAGGCAATCCAGAAACACAGTGTGCTTAGCGATCAGAGCGCACACAGTGATCTGACAAATACCCAAAAATACAAGAACGAGCTCTGAGACGTGGAAACTCTGTAGACTGCACACCTGATCCTATCCTAAACACAACTAAAAGCGGCTGTGGATTGCGCCTAACAACTACCTAGGCAACTCGGCACAGCGTAAGAAACTAGCTAGCCTGAAGATAGAAAAATAGGCCTGACTTGCCCCAGAGAAATTCCCCAAAGGAAAAGGCAGCCCCCCGCATATAATGACTGTGAGTAAGATGAAAAGACAAAACGTAGGGATGAAATAGATTCAGCAAAGTGGGGCCCGATATTCTAGGACAGAGCGAGGACAGTAAAGCGAACTTTGCAGTCTACAAAAAACCCTAAAGCAAAACCACGCAAAGGGGGCAAAAAAAACCCACCGTGCCGAACTAACGGCACGGCGGTACACCCTTTGCGTCTCAGAGCTTCCAGCAAAACAAAAGACAAGCTGGACAGAAAAAAAGAAACAAAAAAGCAAAAAGCACTTAGCTATACAGAGCAGCAGGTCACAGGAACAATCAGGAGAAGCTCAGATCCAACACTGAAACATTGACAAGGAGCAAGGATAGCAGCATCAGGCGGAGTTAAGTAATGAAGCAGTTAACGAGCTCACCAGAACACCTGAGGGAGGAAGCTCAGAAGCTGCAGTACCACTTGTGACCACAGGAGTGAATTCAGCCACAGAATTCACAACAGGGGTGGGATCGGAGCATGGGGGAGTGGACAGGAGGAAGGAGGGGAGCAGAGGACAGGACTGAGAATGGAAGGGAGGAGATCGGTGGCGGTGGCGGGGTCAGATCGTGGTCTCCAGCCATGGCCGATGATATTGCAGCATCGGCCATGGCTGGATTGTAATATTTCACCAACTTTCATTGGTGAAATATTACGATTGCTCTGGTTGAAATTGAAAGTGAAACATCACTTTGAACAGCCAATCAGAGCAATCGTAGTCACGGGGGGCGAAACCACCCCCCTGGGCTCAAGTACCACTCCACCTGTCCCTGCAGGTCAGGTGAAATTTCAGTTAACCCTTTCACCCGATCTGCAGGAACGTCATCCTGCCATGACGCCACATAGGCGTGACAGGTTGGATTGGCACCAACTTTCATGATGCCTACGTGGTGTCACAGGTTGGGAAGGGGTTAACTGATAGGTAAACGGCGTAACAAGAAAAAACACAGCTAGACTTACGTTCTTTTGTCCCCGCAACATTGCAGTAAAATGCAATAACAGACGATCAAAAGATCATATCTACCCCAAAAATGATTTTGATAAAAACGTCAGCTCGATGCACAAAAAAGCCAACACTAGGGGGAGCTCATGAGCATAGCACATAATGTTTATAATTGAACTCTATAATAATACAGTTACAGTAAGTTTCCACTAGTGGAAAATATAAATCGCCAGAATCTTATTATTTAGTGCTTTGTTTCACACAGGACTTGAGGTATTCAAAGGAACGGGGTTAAGCTTTAATGGCATGTACACCCATGGATGCACAGGAATCCGTTTCTATACGAAAGCAGCTGCGATTTTTAAATATAATGATTTTTTCCTATTCGAGCGTCTTTTTTTCTATCTTTAGTAATCCTCTACTTTGCCATTCACTAAAGCCCTTATGTCTCTGGAGAGTTTTTAGTTGTCATCTTGTACAAATAGTCATATTGAGTTAGATGGAAGGATAAGTATACAGGCGGAAATATTACAATCACTTTTCTTCTTGTTCTTGCAAAGTGATTGTGATATTTTTGGAGCTATCTGACAATTAATAGTAGAATTGTTACTGTACTGTAGATTCTCCTTGTATCATTTTGAAATTTCGCTAAAGCAAAGCGTGCTGAGAATGATGGCACGTCTGATAGCAGGGTTATTTAAATATTTACAATTCACATACATTATTGAAGGCGCGATACAATGGCATAAAACTCCAATCTTCCACTGTCATAAGAATCATCTACGCATGCAAGTTCCCTATAGCCAGAGCCTACATCATGTCAAGGTGACCAGAATGTTCCTAAACTGGCTTTGGTAATAAATGAGGCATTTAAGGTCATTCATATTTGTAATAATCCCCAGTTTGTATTTCTACTAAATATACTAGAGTTTATATCTAACAGAAACCAATAAGTATGTCTGTCCATACAAATTTTCAAAAAAAAGCTCCACTTTTGTTATGGACTGTTTAGGGAATTTCATATCAGTGACTGGGACTGAGCTACAATACCAGATACAGCCTGATGGCAAGAGCGGTGCTATATCCAAAAAGAGAACAAAAAACAAAGCCTATATTTCAAAAACAAACATTTCCTTCAATATACAATTGTTCAAAATTAGAATATCATCAAAAAGTGAATTTATTTCAGTTTTTCAACACAAAAAGTGAAACTCATATTAGATAGAGTCATTACAAACAGAGTGATCTATTTCAAGTGTTTATTTTTGTTAATGTTAATGATTATGGCTTACAGCCAATGAAAACCCAAAAGTCATTATCTCAGTAAATTAGAAGACTTTATAACACCTGCTTGAAAAATGATTTTAAAATCTGAAATGTTGGTCTACTGAAGTGCAAACAATACTTAGCACTAAGCAAGTTTAAGCAAGTCCACAGAACACAATGGTATTATGTATATATACACGTGCCAACGTAGATAAAAAATGAATAAAAATACCATATAAAAGTGACCAGTGCGCTGTGGAAGGTTTAGTGGAAAAACCACTTAGCAAGAGATCAGTACAACCATAACCAGTATACAGATTAAAGTAAGATGTAACACCAGACAGGGAATATATTTAAATAACGCCTTTATTAAATATAAGTGGCAAATAATTGTATATTTTAAAATATAAGAAAGTATGCACGAGGACAAAAAAATTCCATATGTTACAAAAAAAATTTTTTTGAAACACAGTAGAAAACAATGATTAAAACATCATACAAAAAATAAAAATTTAAAAAGACAAGCTGACCCCACCGGTGTCTGTATATATAGCCGAGGGTGTGGCCCCCAGAAATAGATTTAGACTAGACAGGTAACAATCTATGTATAGAATAATGTGGACAAAAAAATATATATACGTGTATGTATATTCAGACTGCACGAGCCAAAGTGCAAAGTGCAAGGAAGAAAGTAAAAAAATTATATAAAGATATAAACCTAAGGGTACCCGTGGTACCACAGATATGTGATACCCAACACTAAAGTGCAATATGTGCAAAACAGGTGACAAGGTAATCACACCATACAATTCATCTGGTCCCACTCCAATTGCAGTGTAAGTGAATCAGTCCAAAAATGCCTAAGTGCAATCAAGCCAAAATGTGGCAAAGGAAGATGCAATCTGTTCTATATCTACTTGATACAAGACACCAACTGTACACTCTCTGTTCAGATGGGGTCGATAACCGTCACTTATATAGACAGATGGCCAAGAAAATCATAGTCACCACACTGTCTGAGCATACAAAATCACAGAGGGAGCACACTATACCTCAATAACTTAGACCGGATTAGCGGGGTCAGCTAGGTCCTCCTGCAAACGCGCCCCGACGCGCGTTTCGGATAGTGATCCTTCGTCAGAGGGGATAGCTACTGAGGCGCACAGGCGCCATTAAATAGTGTCCCACTAACTAGCGCTACAGCCCGGGTGTAGGCGGCGCATGCGCGGTCCATCCGTGTCCGGCACTTCCGCCGTCCACGTCATGCCGCCGGACGTACGGGGGCAGAGTACCCGACGTCTCCATAGCAACAGGACGCGGAACGGCCAAGTCACCGTCACGCCGACCGGGCATGCGCACCACCAGAGGCCGCATCTAGATAAGCTGGTGATGAACTGGTGATGGACTCGGTACTCAATGGGAATAACTAGGGGGTGGGATCTCGCAAACTTAAACCGTCCATGAACTACATGGCACACAATCCAAAATATTTAAAGAAAGGGGGTATATGGATCTGAAATAGCAATAAACAAGAAGGGAGATATGTATGAACAAATCTTCATGCAGCAAGGTGCCCACATGACCCCAGATATGCCAAGCCGGTAACCAGGACAGCAGGCACTCACATAAATATATAAAGGGATAAAATATTTCAGTGATCTAGGGAGACATTGACATAGGAGAGATGCTGTGAGAAATAAAATGCCGTCATGAAATAGGATGCCAGATGTTACACACATACCATCTGATTGTATTGAAGCATACTTCTCTCTGTAACATATATACATATATATTTTTTACAACTATGTATTTTATTTCAGCAGAGTCATCCAATGGGTTCAGACCGAATCAGGCTCCTCCAAGGCACCACATATCCTGACAGACGACACCTCCTGCAGCAGCAAGGAATCAAGATACATGGAAAGGTAAGTAGATCACTACAAGGAAACAATATAAAAATCATTAGTGGAAAGAAACGATGAAAAATTAAAAAACTAGGTAGGGGGACATGAATAGGTTAAAAACAGTATAAAGTAATTAAAATAGCTAACAGTATAAAATGGGAATAAGAATATACATAAAATCTGATGGTATTTATTTAAAGGAACGGGGCAAAGCTCAAATTTTCATTGAGCCCTCTAGGTGTGACTGTATCCAGCAACCAAATCCACTTGGTCTCAAGTTTAGCAAGTGGCACACCAATTTCCCCACCTCGCTCATTTAATGTGACGGTGTCAATACCCATAAATCTAAGGCCAGAAGGGTCACTGTTATGGTGGATTTTAAAATGCTTTGGCAACGTCTTCAGCTCCGACATGTCCTCTGTCGTTTTGGCAGCCATTATGCCTCGTACGTGTTCACGAACACGTATTTTAAATTGCCTCGTTGTCATTCCTACATAGATCAATGAACATGGACACACCGCATAATAGATCACCGCCTTCGTAGTACATGTAATGGTATGTTTAATCTTAAAGGTCCGGGTCCCACTGGAATCTGTGAATGTTTCAGCCCGTACTATATTTGAACAGGCCACACATTTGCCACATTCTTTGCATCCATTTCTCAGTTTACTGCTGTCCAGAAACGTGGGGATAGTAGGTTTAAAATCATAATGACTTTTGACCAAATAGTCACCTAAGTTCTTCGATCTACGATAAGTAATATTTGGACCCTCCCCTACGTACTGAGCTAAGACGGGATCAGATTGTAGTATACCCCAAGATTTAGAGAGTAGAGACCTCATCATTTCATTTTGGCCATTGTATTGGGTGATGAATCTCACCTTCTGATTGAGTTTTTGGGGCCGACTCCCATAAAGGGCCTGATGACGTGTTGTATGCTTTGCTCTATTATAGCCCCTCTTAATGGACCGCCGACTATAGCCCCGCTCAATAAATCTCTCCTTTAATAGTATCGATTGTTCTTCGAAGTCGACATCATTGGAACATATTCTCCGTAGTCGTAGGAATTGACCAATTGGAATAGCATTGACCATCGAAGGGGGGTGAGATGAGGTCGCATGAAGTAGAGCGTTAACTGATGTATTTTTGCGGAAAATATTTGTGGAAAGACAATTATCCGCATCTCTATTAACACGTACATCCAAGAATTCTATCTCATCAGTATGGACCTTATATGTCAAATGTAGATTCCGTGAATTCTGGTTCAGCTGTACCATGAACTCTCGCAGTGCGTCCATAGGACCCTGCCAAATAAAAAATATGTCATCGATGAACCGCACCCACAACGGGATGCGGTCCACCGAAGGCATAAGTCCTGACATAAAAATGTCCCTCTCCCACAGCCCCAGGAACAAATTTGCATATGAGGGTGCAAACGAAGCACCCATAGCAGTGCCCTGGAGCTGTAGGTAGAGGGACCCCTTAAACAAAAAGAAATTATGGGACAACGAGAATTCAAGCAGCCGAACCACAAACTCACTCATGGTCTCAGGCAAAAACGAGGACTCCAAATAGTATTTGACTGCCTGGATCCCATCAACATGTCGGATATTAGTGTAGAGGCTCTCCACGTCACAAGATACCAGGAGAGCCCCCACACCAACATGTAGTCCATCAATCTTTTTAAGAAAGTCATTTGTGTCCTTTATATAGGAAGGGAGTTCAGTGACCATTGGCTGCAGTCTGGAGTCTATAAATCTGTTAATTTTCTCTAAGTAGTTTCCACAGCCAGAAATAATGGGCCTACCGGGTGGTTTGGACTGATTCTTGTGGACCTTTGGTAATAGATATAGGGTGGGTATTGTTGGTTCGGGTACACAAAGGGCTCCGAATAATTCCTTACTGATAATATTTGATTCGAGGGCTGTTTTCAGAATTATATCAAGCTCCCCTTGAAACTTACTCAGAGGGTTAAAAGTCATTTTTTTGTAGCATATATTAGCCCCCAGCTGACGGAACGCTTCACCCTCATACAGAGTCTTAGGCCATATCACAATATTCCCTCCCTTGTCGGCAGGTTTGAATACTACGTCCTTCCAATTCTGTAGGCCCCGGAGTGCCATAATCTCCTCATTACTCAAATTTTCACCATTCGGAAAACGTGGTATATGATCAAAATCCCTACTCACGGTTTTCACGAATACATCAATTGTTGGACATGCCGACAAAGGAGGGAACTTCCGCGATTTAGGACGAATGGAGTGCGGGACCTTACCTCCGATCGGTTCGTTGTGTTCTTTAGCCAGTTCCTCAAGTATGGTCAATGTCTCCTGTTCCGCCTCTGTGGGAAACAATCGTGACGCACCCTCATCATGAAACAATTTTTTAAATAACAGTTTTCTGGCAAATAAATGCAGGTCCTTTATTGCAGTAAACTTATTAAATTGAGCTACGGGACAGAACATAAGGCCTTTTTGCAGAACATCAATCTCTACATTGGTCAAAACATGATTACTAAGATTAATCACCTTGAGATTTGAGTTTCCCGGAGAATAGCCAAAACTGCGTTTAATAGGTGCATAGCGAGGTTCCCGTTTTCTTTTTGGTGTTGATGCCACCGATGCAACCACAGAGGCGGAACAGGAAGTAGCAGAGACATCGCTTGGAGCCAAGTTGGAGGAAACTGAGGCACTTCGTTCATGGCCTGTACCATTGCCGTTGGGTCTACGCCATTTATAGACCTTTCCAATGGCAAAATCCTTTTGATCCCTCAATAATTTACTAGTCTGGGTTGTGCGGATATCTTTTATCCATTGGTCCATCAGGTTCTCCAACTGCCCATCCAATGTGCCAATCTGTTCAGGAGACAGACATGCTTTGGCCTTGATGTACATCTCATCCAGTGATTTATCAGTCTCTGTCAAACATGTGGAATTATATCTAACTAGAAGTTCCATTAGTCGTCTGGAGGTCTGGTTACATACTTCCTCCCAGCTCTTAATGAATTCCTCGTCACCCACCGGAAACGATGGAGTGACATGTATCCGTAAACCCCTTGGAATCAAATTATGCTGGATGTAGTTTTCCAAGAAAGCTCTACTCCACCAACAGCGAGTTCTTTTATGAGTGAGATTTCTAATGTTTTTAAAAATTTCATCAAAATTTAAACCATCAGTATTATTAGGTGCCACCTCGTTGTTAGAAAATACCGCGTTTATTTGTCCCTGCCAAGATGCCTCTCTTGACTTAAAATCCATATCCGGCTGCGGAAAAGAGGCCTGTGCAAAACACAGTAATATAAGTTGAAGCAAGTCCACAGAACACAATGGTATTATGTATATATACACGTGCCAACGTAGATAAAAAATGAATAAAAATACCATATAAAAGTGACCAGTGCGCTGTGGAAGGTTTAGTGGAAAAACCACTTAGCAAGAGATCAGTACAACCATAACCAGTATACAGATTAAAGTAAGATGTAACACCAGACAGGGAATATATTTAAATAACGCCTTTATTAAATATAAGTGGCAAATAATTGTATATTTTAAAATATAAGAAAGTATGCACGAGGACAAAAAAATTCCATATGTTACAAAAAAAATTTTTTTGAAACACAGTAGAAAACAATGATTAAAACATCATACAAAAAATAAAAATTTAAAAAGACAAGCTGACCCCACCGGTGTCTGTATATATAGCCGAGGGTGTGGCCCCCAGAAATAGATTTAGACTAGACAGGTAACAATCTATGTATAGAATAATGTGGACAAAAAAATATATATACGTGTATGTATATTCAGACTGCATGAGCCAAAGTGCAAAGTGCAAGGAAGAAAGTAAAAAAATTATATAAAGATATAAACCTAAGGGTACCCGTGGTACCACAGATATGTGATACCCAACACTAAAGTGCAATATGTGCAAAACAGGTGACAAGGTAATCACACCATACAATTCATCTGGTCCCACTCCAATTGCAGTGTAAGTGAATCAGTCCAAAAATGCCTAAGTGCAATCAAGCCAAAATGTGGCAAAGGAAGATGCAATCTGTTCTATATCTACTTGATACAAGCCACCAACTGTACACTCTCTGTTCAGATGGGGTCGATAACCGTCACTTATATAGACAGATGGCCAAGAAAATCATAGTCATCACACTGTCTGAGCATACAAAATCACAGAGGGAGCACACTATACCTCAATAACTTAGACCGGATTAGCGGGGTCAGCTAGGTCCTCCTGCAAACGCGCCCCGACGCGCGTTTCGGATAGTGATCCTTCGTCAGGGGGGATAGCTACTGAGGCGCACAGGCGCCATTAAATAGTGTCCCACTAACTAGCGCTACAGCCCGGGTGTAGGCGGCGCATGCGCGGTCCATCCATGTCCGGCACTTCCGCCGTCCACGTCATGCCGCCGGACGTACGGGGGCAGAGTACCCGACGTCTCCATAGCAACAGGACGCGGAACGGCCAAGTCACCGTCACGCCGACCGGGCATGCGCACCACCAGAGGCCGCATCTAGATAAGCTGGTGATGAACTGGTGATGGACTCGGTACTCAATGGGAATAACTAGGGGGTGGGATCTCGCAAACTTAAACCGTCCATGAACTACATGGCACACAATCCAAAATATTTAAAGAAAGGGGGTATATGGATCTGAAATAGCAATAAACAAGAAGGGAGATATGTATGAACAAATCTTCATGCAGCAAGGTGCCCACATGACCCCAGATATGCCGAGCCGGTAACCAGGACAGCAGGCACTCACATAAATATATAAAGGGATAAAATATTTCAGTGATCTAGGGAGACATTGACATAGGAGAGATGCTGTGAGAAATAAAATGCCGTCATGAAATAGGATGCCAGATGTTACACACATACCATCTGATTGTATTGAAGCATACTTCTCTCTATAACATATATACATATATATTTTTTACAACTATGTATTTTATTTCAGCAGAGTCATCCAATGGGTTCAGACCGAATCAGGCTCCTCCAAGGCACCACATATCCTGACAGACGACACCTCCTGCAGCAGCAAGGAATCAAGATACATGGAAAGGTAAGTAGATCACTACAAGGAAACAATATAAAAATCATTAGTGGAAAGAAACGATGAAAAATTAAAAAACTAGGTAGGGGGACATGAATAGGTTAAAAACAATATAAAGTAATTAAAATAGCTAACAGTATAAAATGGGAATAAGAATATACATAAAATCTGATGGTATTTATTTAAAGGAACGGGGCAAAGCTCAAATTTTCATTGAGCCCTCTAGGTGTGACTGTATCCAGCAACCAAATCCACTTGGTCTCAAGTTTAGCAAGTGGCACACCAATTTCCCCACCTCGCTCATTTAATGTGACGGTGTCAATACCCATAAATCTAAGGCCAGAAGGGTCACTGTTATGGTGGATTTTAAAATGCTTTGGCAACGTCTTCAGCTCCGACATGTCCTCTGTCGTTTTGGCAGCCATTATGCCTCGTACGTGTTCACGAACACGTATTTTAAATTGCCTCGTTGTCATTCCTACATAGATCAATGAACATGGACACACCGCATAATAGATCACCGCCTTCGTAGTACATGTAATGGTATGTTTAATCTTAAAGGTCCGGGTCCCACTGGAATCTGTGAATGTTTCAGCCCGTACTATATTTGAACAGGCCACACATTTGCCACATTCTTTGCATCCATTTCTCAGTTTACTGCTGTCCAGAAACGTGGGGATAGTAGGTTTAAAATCATAATGACTTTTGACCAAATAGTCACCTAAGTTCTTCGATCTACGATAAGTAATATTTGGACCCTCCCCTACGTACTGATTGATTCAATCAGAAGGTGAGATTCATCACCCAATACAATGGCCAAAATGAAATGATGAGGTCTCTACTCTCTAAATCTTGGGGTATACTACAATCTGATCCCGTCTTAGCTCAGTACGTAGGGGAGGGTCCAAATATTACTTATCGTAGATCGAAGAACTTAGGTGACTATTTGGTCAAAAGTCATTATGATTTTAAACCTACTATCCCCACGTTTCTGGACAGCAGTAAACTGAGAAATGGATGCAAAGAATGTGGCAAATGTGTGGCCTGTTCAAATATAGTACGGGCTGAAACATTCACAGATTCCAGTGGGACCCGGACCTTTAAGATTAAACATACCATTACATGTACTACGAAGGCGGTGATCTATTATGCGGTGTGTCCATGTTCATTGATCTATGTAGGAATGACAACGAGGCAATTTAAAATACGTGTTCGTGAACACGTACGAGGCATAATGGCTGCCAAAACGACAGAGGACATGTCGGAGCTGAAGACGTTGCCAAAGCATTTTAAAATCCACCATAACAGTGACCCTTCTGGCCTTAGATTTATGGGTATTGACACCGTCACATTAAATGAGCGAGGTGGGGAAATTGGTGTGCCACTTGCTAAACTTGAGACCAAGTGGATTTGGTTGCTGGATACAGTCACACCTAGAGGGCTCAATGAAAATTTGAGCTTTGCCCCGTTCCTTTAAATAAATACCATCAGATTTTATGTATATTCTTATTCCCATTTTATACTGTTAGCTATTTTAATTACTTTATACTGTTTTTAACCTATTCATGTCCCCCTACCTAGTTTTTTAATTTTTCATCGTTTCTTTCCACTAATGATTTTTATATTGTTTCCTTGTAGTGATCTACTTACCTTTCCATGTATCTTGATTCCTTGCTGCTGCAGGAGGTGTCGTCTGTCAGGATATGTGGTGCCTTGGAGGAGCCTGATTCGGTCTGAACCCATTGGATGACTCTGCTGAAATAAAATACATAGTTGTAAAAAATATATATGTATATATGTTATAGAGAGAAGTATGCTTCAATACAATCAGATGGTATGTGTGTAACATCTGGCATCCTATTTCATGACGGCATTTTATTTCTCACAGCATCTCTCCTATGTCAATGTCTCCCTAGATCACTGAAATATTTTATCCCTTTATATATTTATGTGAGTGCCTGCTGTCCTGGTTACCGGCTCGGCATATCTGGGGTCATGTGGGCACCATGCTGCATGAAGATTTGTTCATACATATCTCCCTTCTTGTTTATTGCTATTTCAGATCCATATACCCCCTTTCTTTAAATATTTTGGATTGTGTGCCATGTAGTTCATGGACGGTTTAAGTTTGCGAGATCCCACCCCCTAGTTATTTCCATTGAGTACCGAGTCCATCACCAGTTCATCACCAGCTTATCTAGATGCGGCCTCTGGTGGTGCGCATGCCCGGTCGGCGTGACGGTGACTTGGCCGTTCCGCGTCCTGTTGCTATGGAGACGTCGGGTACTCTGCCCCCGTACGTCCGGCGGCATGACGTGGACGGCGGAAGTGCCGGACACGGATGGACCGCGCATGCGCCGCCTACACCCGGGCTGTAGCGCTAGTTAGTGGGACACTATTTAATGGCGCCTGTGCGCCTCAGTAGCTATCCCCCCTGACGAAGGATCACTATCCGAAACGCGCGTCGGGGCGCGTTTGCAGGAGGACCTAGCTGACCCCGCTAATCCGGTCTAAGTTATTGAGGTATAGTGTGCTCCCTCTGTGATTTTGTATGCTCAGACAGTGTGATGACTATGATTTTCTTGGCCATCTGTCTATATAAGTGACGGTTATCGACCCCATCTGAACAGAGAGTGTACAGTTGGTGGCTTGTATCAAGTAGATATAGAACAGATTGCATCTTCCTTTGCCACATTTTGGCTTGATTGCACTTAGGCATTTTTGGACTGATTCACTTACACTGCAATTGGAGTGGGACCAGATGAATTGTATGGTGTGATTACCTTGTCACCTGTTTTGCACATATTGCACTTTAGTGTTGGGTATCACATATCTGTGGTACCACGGGTACCCTTAGGTTTATATCTTTATATAATTTTTTTACTTTCTTCCTTGCACTTTGCACTTTGGCTCGTGCAGTCTGAATATACATACACGTATATATATTTTTTTGTCCACATTATTCTATACATAGATTGTTACCTGTCTAGTCTAAATCTATTTCTGGGGGCCACACCCTCGGCTATATATACAGACACCGGTGGGGTCAGCTTGTCTTTTTAAATTTTTATTTTTTGTATGATGTTTTAATCATTGTTTTCTACTGTGTTTCAAAAAAATTTTTTTTGTAACATATGGAATTTTTTTGTCCTCGTGCATACTTTCTTATATTTTAAAATATACAATTATTTGCCACTTATATTTAATAAAGGCGTTATTTAAATATATTCCCTGTCTGGTGTTACATCTTACTTTAATCTGTATACTGGTTATGGTTGTACTGATCTCTTGCTAAGTGGTTTTTCCACTAAACCTTCCACAGCGCACTGGTCACTTTTATATGGTATTTTTATTCATTTTTTATCTACGTTGGCACGTGTATATATACATAATACCATTGTGTTCTGTGGACTTGCTTAAACTTATATTACTGTGTTTTGCACAGGCCTCTTTTCCGCAGCCGGATATGGATTTTAAGTCAAGAGAGGCATCTTGGCAGGGACAAATAAACGCGGTATTTTCTAACAACGAGGTGGCACCTAATAATACTGATGGTTTAAATTTTGATGAAATTTTTAAAAACATTAGAAATCTCACTCATAAAAGAACTCGCTGTTGGTGGAGTAGAGCTTTCTTGGAAAACTACATCCAGCATAATTTGATTCCAAGGGGTTTACGGATACATGTCACTCCATCGTTTCCGGTGGGTGACGAGGAATTCATTAAGAGCTGGGAGGAAGTATGTAACCAGACCTCCAGACGACTAATGGAACTTCTAGTTAGATATAATTCCACATGTTTGACAGAGACTGATAAATCACTGGATGAGATGTACATCAAGGCCAAAGCATGTCTGTCTCCTGAACAGATTGGCACATTGGATGGGCAGTTGGAGAACCTGATGGACCAATGGATAAAAGATATCCGCACAACCCAGACTAGTAAATTATTGAGGGATCAAAAGGATTTTGCCATTGGAAAGGTCTATAAATGGCGTAGACCCAACGGCAATGGTACAGGCCATGAACGAAGTGCCTCAGTTTCCTCCAACTTGGCTCCAAGCGATGTCTCTGCTACTTCCTGTTCCGCCTCTGTGGTTGCATCGGTGGCATCAACACCAAAAAGAAAACGGGAACCTCGCTATGCACCTATTAAACGCAGTTTTGGCTATTCTCCGGGAAACTCAAATCTCAAGGTGATTAATCTTAGTAATCATGTTTTGACCAATGTAGAGATTGATGTTCTGCAAAAAGGCCTTATGTTCTGTCCCGTAGCTCAATTTAATAAGTTTACTGCAATAAAGGACCTGCATTTATTTGCCAGAAAACTGTTATTTAAAAAATTGTTTCATGATGAGGGTGCGTCACGATTGTTTCCCACAGAGGCGGAACAGGAGACATTGACCATACTTGAGGAACTGGCTAAAGAACACAACGAACCGATCGGAGGTAAGGTCCCGCACTCCATTCGTCCTAAATCGCGGAAGTTCCCTCCTTTGTCGGCATGTCCAACAATTGATGTATTCGTGAAAACCGTGAGTAGGGATTTTGATCATATACCACGTTTTCCGAATGGTGAAAATTTGAGTAATGAGGAGATTATGGCACTCCGGGGCCTACAGAATTGGAAGGACGTAGTATTCAAACCTGCCGACAAGGGAGGGAATATTGTGATATGGCCTAAGACTCTGTATGAGGGTGAAGCGTTCCGTCAGCTGGGGGCTAATATATGCTACAAAAAAATGACTTTTAACCCTCTGAGTAAGTTTCAAGGGGAGCTTGATATAATTCTGAAAACAGCCCTCGAATCAAATATTATCAGTAAGGAATTATTCGGAGCCCTTTGTGTACCCGAACCAACAATACCCACCCTATATCTATTACCAAAGGTCCACAAGAATCAGTCCAAACCACCCGGTAGGCCCATTATTTCTGGCTGTGGAAACTACTTAGAGAAAATTAACAGATTTATAGACTCCAGACTGCAGCCAATGGTCACTGAACTCCCTTCCTATATAAAGGACACAAATGACTTTCTTAAAAAGATTGATGGACTACATGTTGGTGTGGGGGCTCTCCTGGTATCTTGTGACGTGGAGAGCCTCTACACTAATATCCGACATGTTGATGGGATCCAGGCAGTCAAATACTATTTGGAGTCCTCGTTTTTGCCTGAGACCATGAGTGAGTTTGTGGTTCGGCTGCTTGAATTCTCGTTGTCCCATAATTTCTTTTTGTTTAAGGGGTCCCTCTACCTACAGCTCCAGGGCACTGCTATGGGTGCTTCGTTTGCACCCTCATATGCAAATTTGTTCCTGGGGCTGTGGGAGAGGGACATTTTTATGTCAGGACTTATGCCTTCGGTGGACCGCATCCCGTTGTGGGTGCGGTTCATCGATGACATATTTTTTATTTGGCAGGGTCCTATGGACGCACTGCGAGAGTTCATGGTACAGCTGAACCAGAATTCACGGAATCTACATTTGACATATAAGGTCCATACTGATGAGATAGAATTCTTGGATGTACGTGTAAATAGAGATGCGGATAATTGTCTTTCCACAAATATTTTCCGCAAAAATACATCAGTTAACGCTCTACTTCATGCGACCTCATCTCACCCCCCTTCGATGGTCAATGCTATTCCAATTGGTCAATTCCTACGACTACGGAGAATATGTTCCAATGATGTCGACTTCGAAGAACAATCGATACTATTAAAGGAGAGATTTATTGAGCGGGGCTATAGTCGGCGGTCCATTAAGAGGGGCTATAATAGAGCAAAGCATACAACACGTCATCAGGCCCTTTATGGGAGTCGGCCCCAAAAACTCAATCAGAAGGTGAGATTCATCACCCAATACAATGGCCAAAATGAAATGATGAGGTCTCTACTCTCTAAATCTTGGGGTATACTACAATCTGATCCCGTCTTAGCTCAGTACGTAGGGGAGGGTCCAAATATTACTTATCGCAGATCGAAGAACTTAGGTGACTATTTGGTCAAAAGTCATTATGATTTTAAACCTACTATCCCCACGTTTCTGGACAGCAGTAAACTGAGAAATGGATGCAAAGAATGTGGCAAATGTGTGGCCTGTTCAAATATAGTACGGGCTGAAACATTCACAGATTCCAGTGGGACCCGGACCTTTAAGATTAAACATACCATTACATGTACTACGAAGGCGGTGATCTATTATGCGGTGTGTCCATGTTCATTGATCTATGTAGGAATGACAACGAGGCAATTTAAAATACGTGTTCGTGAACACGTACGAGGCATAATGGCTGCCAAAACGACAGAGGACATGTCGGAGCTGAAGACGTTGCCAAAGCATTTTAAAATCCACCATAACAGTGACCCTTCTGGCCTTAGATTTATGGGTATTGACACCGTCACATTAAATGAGCGAGGTGGGGAAATTGGTGTGCCACTTGCTAAACTTGAGACCAAGTGGATTTGGTTGCTGGATACAGTCACACCTAGAGGGCTCAATGAAAATTTGAGCTTTGCCCCGTTCCTTTAAATAAATACCATCAGATTTTATGTATATTCTTATTCCCATTTTATACTGTTAGCTATTTTAATTACTTTATACTGTTTTTAACCTATTCATGTCCCCCTACCTAGTTTTTTAATTTTTCATCGTTTCTTTCCACTAATGATTTTTATATTGTTTCCTTGTAGTGATCTACTTACCTTTCCATGTATCTTGATTCCTTGCTGCTGCAGGAGGTGTCGTCTGTCAGGATATGTGGTGCCTTGGAGGAGCCTGATTCGGTCTGAACCCATTGGATGACTCTGCTGAAATAAAATACATAGTTGTAAAAAATATATATGTATATATGTTATAGAGAGAAGTATGCTTCAATACAATCAGATGGTATGTGTGTAACATCTGGCATCCTATTTCATGACGGCATTTTATTTCTCACAGCATCTCTCCTATGTCAATGTCTCCCTAGATCACTGAAATATTTTATCCCTTTATATATTTATGTGAGTGCCTGCTGTCCTGGTTACCGGCTCGGCATATCTGGGGTCATGTGGGCACCTTGCTGCATGAAGATTTGTTCATACATATCTCCCTTCTTGTTTATTGCTATTTCAGATCCATATACCCCCTTTCTTTAAATATTTTGGATTGTGTGCCATGTAGTTCATGGACGGTTTAAGTTTGCGAGATCCCACCCCCTAGTTATTCCCATTGAGTACCGAGTCCATCACCAGTTCATCACCAGCTTATCTAGATGCGGCCTCTGGTGGTGCGCATGCCCGGTCGGCGTGACGGTGACTTGGCCGTTCCGCGTCCTGTTGCTATGGAGACGTCGGGTACTCTGCCCCCGTACGTCCGGCGGCATGACGTGGACGGCGGAAGTGCCGGACACGGATGGACCGCGCATGCGCCGCCTACACCCGGGCTGTAGCGCTAGTTAGTGGGACACTATTTAATGGCGCCTGTGCGCCTCAGTAGCTATCCCCCCTGACGAAGGATCACTATCCGAAACGCGCGTCGGGGCGCGTTTGCAGGAGGACCTAGCTGACCCCGCTAATCCGGTCTAAGTTATTGAGGTATAGTGTGCTCCCTCTGTGATTTTGTATGCTCAGACAGTGTGATGACTATGATTTTCTTGGCCATCTGTCTATATAAGTGACGGTTATCGACCCCATCTGAACAGAGAGTGTACAGTTGGTGGCTTGTATCAAGTAGATATAGAACAGATTGCATCTTCCTTTGCCACATTTTGGCTTGATTGCACTTAGGCATTTTTTGACTGATTCACTTACACTGCAATTGGAGTGGGACCAGATGAATTGTATGGTGTGATTACCTTGTCACCTGTTTTGCACATATTGCACTTTAGTGTTGGGTATCACATATCTGTGGTACCACGGGTACCCTTAGGTTTATATCTTTATATAATTTTTTTACTTTCTTCCTTGCACTTTGCACTTTGGCTCGTGCAGTCTGAATATACATACACGTATATATATTTTTTTGTCCACATTATTCTATACATAGATTGTTACCTGTCTAGTCTAAATCTATTTCTGGGGGCCACACCCTCGGCTATATATACAGACACCGGTGGGGTCAGCTTGTCTTTTTAAATTTTTATTTTTTGTATGATGTTTTAATCATTGTTTTCTACTGTGTTTCAAAAAAATTTTTTTTGTAACATATGGAATTTTTTTGTCCTCGTGCATACTTTCTTATATTTTAAAATATACAATTATTTGCCACTTATATTTAATAAAGGCGTTATTTAAATATATTCCCTGTCTGGTGTTACATCTTACTTTAATCTGTATACTGGTTATGGTTGTACTGATCTCTTGCTAAGTGGTTTTTCCACTAAACCTTCCACAGCGCACTGGTCACTTTTATATGGTATTTTTATTCATTTTTTATCTACGTTGGCACGTGTATATATACATAATACCATTGTGTTCTGTGGACTTGCTTAAACTTATATTACTGTGTTTTGCACAGGCCTCTTTTCCGCAGCCGGATATGGATTTTAAGTCAAGAGAGGCATCTTGGCAGGGACAAATAAACGCGGTATTTTCTAACAACGAGGTGGCACCTAATAATACTGATGGTTTAAATTTTGATGAAATTTTTAAAAACATTAGAAATCTCACTCATAAAAGAACTCGCTGTTGGTGGAGTAGAGCTTTCTTGGAAAACTACATCCAGCATAATTTGATTCCAAGGGGTTTACGGATACATGTCACTCCATCGTTTCCGGTGGGTGACGAGGAATTCATTAAGAGCTGGGAGGAAGTATGTAACCAGACCTCCAGACGACTAATGGAACTTCTAGTTAGATATAATTCCACATGTTTGACAGAGACTGATAAATCACTGGATGAGATGTACATCAAGGCCAAAGCATGTCTGTCTCCTGAACAGATTGGCACATTGGATGGGCAGTTGGAGAACCTGATGGACCAATGGATAAAAGATATCCGCACAACCCAGACTAGTAAATTATTGAGGGATCAAAAGGATTTTGCCATTGGAAAGGTCTATAAATGGCGTAGACCCAACGGCAATGGTACAGGCCATGAACGAAGTGCCTCAGTTTCCTCCAACTTGGCTCCAAGCGATGTCTCTGCTACTTCCTGTTCCGCCTCTGTGGTTGCATCGGTGGCATCAACACCAAAAAGAAAACGGGAACCTCGCTATGCACCTATTAAACGCAGTTTTGGCTATTCTCCGGGAAACTCAAATCTCAAGGTGATTAATCTTAGTAATCATGTTTTGACCAATGTAGAGATTGATGTTCTGCAAAAAGGCCTTATGTTCTGTCCCGTAGCTCAATTTAATAAGTTTACTGCAATAAAGGACCTGCATTTATTTGCCAGAAAACTGTTATTTAAAAAATTGTTTCATGATGAGGGTGCGTCACGATTGTTTCCCACAGAGGCGGAACAGGAGACATTGACCATACTTGAGGAACTGGCTAAAGAACACAATGAACCGATCGGAGGTAAGGTCCCGCACTCCATTCGTCCTAAATCGCGGAAGTTCCCTCCTTTGTCGGCATGTCCAACAATTGATGTATTCGTGAAAACCGTGAGTAGGGATTTTGATCATATACCACGTGTTCCGAATGGTGAAAATTTGAGTAATGAGGAGATTATGGCACTCCGGGGCCTACAGAATTGGAAGGACGTAGTATTCAAACCTGCCAACAAGGGAGGGAATATTGTGATATGGCCTAAGACTCTGTATGAGGGTGAAGCGTTCCGTCAGCTGGGGGCTAATATATGCTACAAAAAAATGACTTTTAACCCTCTGAGTAAGTTTCAAGGGGAGCTTGATATAATTCTGAAAACAGCCCTCGAATCAAATATTATCAGTAAGGAATTATTCGGAGCCCTTTGTGTACCCGAACCAACAATACCCACCCTATATCTATTACCAAAGGTCCACAAGAATCAGTCCAAACCACCCGGTAGGCCCATTATTTCTGGCTGTGGAAACTACTTAGAGAAAATTAACAGATTTATAGACTCCAGACTGCAGCCAATGGTCACTGAACTCCCTTCCTATATAAAGGACACAAATGACTTTCTTAAAAAGATTGATGGACTACATGTTGGTGTGGGGGCTCTCCTGGTATCTTGTGACGTGGAGAGCCTCTACACTAATATCCGACATGTTGATGGGATCCAGGCAGTCAAATACTATTTGGAGTCCTCGTTTTTGCCTGAGACCATGAGTGAGTTTGTGGTTCGGCTGCTTGAATTCTCGTTGTCCCATAATTTCTTTTTGTTTAAGGGGTCCCTCTACCTACAGCTCCAGGGCACTGCTATGGGTGCTTCGTTTGCACCCTCATATGCAAATTTGTTCCTGGGGCTGTGGGAGAGGGACATTTTTATGTCAGGACTTATGCCTTCGGTGGACCGCATCCCGTTGTGGGTGCGGTTCATCGATGACATATTTTTTATTTGGCAGGGTCCTATGGACGCACTGCGAGAGTTCATGGTACAGCTGAACCAGAATTCACGGAATCTACATTTGACATATAAGGTCCATACTGATGAGATAGAATTCTTGGATGTACGTGTAAATAGAGATGCGGATAATTGTCTTTCCACAAATATTTTCCGCAAAAATACATCAGTTAACGCTCTACTTCATGCGACCTCATCTCACCCCCCTTCGATGGTCAATGCTATTCCAATTGGTCAATTCCTACGACTACGGAGAATATGTTCCAATGATGTCGACTTCGAAGAACAATCGATACTATTAAAGGAGAGATTTATTGAGCGGGGCTATAGTCGGCTGTCCATTAAGAGGGGCTATAATAGAGCAAAGCATACAACACGTCATCAGGCCCTTTATGGGAGTCGGCCCCAAAAACTCAATCAGAAGGTGAGATTCATCACCCAATACAATGGCCAAAATGAAATGATGAGGTCTCTACTCTCTAAATCTTGGGGTATACTACAATCTGATCCCGTCTTAGCTCAGTACGTAGGGGAGGGTCCAAATATTACTTATCGTAGATCGAAGAACTTAGGTGACTATTTGGTCAAAAGTCATTATGATTTTAAACCTACTATCCCCACGTTTCTGGACAGCAGTAAACTGAGAAATGGATGCAAAGAATGTGGCAAATGTGTGGCCTGTTCAAATATAGTACGGGCTGAAACATTCACAGATTCCAGTGGGACCCGGACCTTTAAGATTAAACATACCATTACATGTACTACGAAGGCGGTGATCTATTATGCGGTGTGTCCATGTTCATTGATCTATGTAGGAATGACAACGAGGCAATTTAAAATACGTGTTCGTGAACACGTACGAGGCATAATGGCTGCCAAAACGACAGAGGACATGTCGGAGCTGAAGACGTTGCCAAAGCATTTTAAAATCCACCATAACAGTGACCCTTCTGGCCTTAGATTTATGGGTATTGACACCGTCACATTAAATGAGCGAGGTGGGGAAATTGGTGTGCCACTTGCTAAACTTGAGACCAAGTGGATTTGGTTGCTGGATACAGTCACACCTAGAGGGCTCAATGAAAATTTGAGCTTTGCCCCGTTCCTTTAAATAAATACCATCAGATTTTATGTATATTCTTATTCCCATTTTATACTGTTAGCTATTTTAATTACTTTATACTGTTTTTAACCTATTCATGTCCCCACACCTAGTTTTTTAATTTTTCATCGTTTCTTTCCACTAATGATTTTTATATTGTTTCCTTGTAGTGATCTACTTACCTTTCCATGTATCTTGATTCCTTGCTGCTGCAGGAGGTGTCGTCTGTCAGGATATGTGGTGCCTTGGAGGAGCCTGATTCGGTCTGAACCCATTGGATGATTCTGCTGAAATAAAATACATAGTTGTAAAAAATATATATGTATATATGTTATAGAGAGAAGTATGCTTCAATACAATCAGATGGTATGTGTGTAACATCTGGCATCCTATTTCATGACGGCATTTTATTTCTCACAGCATCTCTCCTATGTCAATGTCTCCCTAGATCACTGAAATATTTTATCCCTTTATATATTTATGTGAGTGCCTGCTGTCCTGGTTACCGGCTCGGCATATCTGGGGTCATGTGGGCACCTTGCTGCATGAAGATTTGTTCATACATATCTCCCTTCTTGTTTATTGCTATTTCAGATCCATATACCCCCTTTCTTTAAATATTTTGGATTGTGTGCCATGTAGTTCATGGACGGTTTAAGTTTGCGAGATCCCACCCCCTAGTTATTCCCATTGAGTACCGAGTCCATCACCAGTTCATCACCAGCTTATCTAGATGCGGCCTCTGGTGGTGCGCATGCCCGGTCGGCGTGACGGTGACTTGGCCGTTCCGCGTCCTGTTGCTATGGAGACGTCGGGTACTCTGCCCCCGTACGTCCGGCGGCATGACGTGGACGGCGGAAGTGCCGGACATGGATGGACCGCGCATGCGCCGCCTACACCCGGGCTGTAGCGCTAGTTAGTGGGACACTATTTAATGGCGCCTGTGCGCCTCAGTAGCTATCCCCCCTGACGAAGGATCACTATCCGAAACGCGCGTCGGGGCGCGTTTGCAGGAGGACCTAGCTGACCCCGCTAATCCGGTCTAAGTTATTGAGGTATAGTGTGCTCCCTCTGTGATTTTGTATGCTCAGACAGTGTGGTGACTATGATTTTCTTGGCCATCTGTCTATATAAGTGACGGTTATCGACCCCATCTGAACAGAGAGTGTACAGTTGGTGGCTTGTATCAAGTAGATATAGAACAGATTGCATCTTCCTTTGCCACATTTTGGCTTGATTGCACTTAGGCATTTTTGGACTGATTCACTTACACTGCAATTGGAGTGGGACCAGATGAATTGTATGGTGTGATTACCTTGTCACCTGTTTTGCACATATTGCACTTTAGTGTTGGGTATCACATATCTGTGGTACCACGGGTACCCTTAGGTTTATATCTTTATATAATTTTTTTACTTTCTTCCTTGCACTTTGCACTTTGGCTCGTGCAGTCTGAATATACATACACGTATATATATTTTTTTGTCCACATTATTCTATACATAGATTGTTACCTGTCTAGTCTAAATCTATTTCTGGGGGCCACACCCTCGGCTATATATACAGACACCGGTGGGGTCAGCTTGTCTTTTTAAATTTTTATTTTTTGTATGATGTTTTAATCATTGTTTTCTACTGTGTTTCAAAAAAAATTTTTTTGTAACATATGGAATTTTTTTGTCCTCGTGCATACTTTCTTATATTTTAAAATATACAATTATTTGCCACTTATATTTAATAAAGGCGTTATTTAAATATATTCCCTGTCTGGTGTTACATCTTACTTTAATCTGTATACTGGTTATGGTTGTACTGATCTCTTGCTAAGTGGTTTTTCCACTAAATCTTCCACAGCGCACTGGTCACTTTTATATGGTATTTTTATTCATTTTTTATCTACGTTGGCACGTGTATATATACATAATACCATTGTGTTCTGTGGACTTGCTTAAACTTATATTACTGTGTTTTGCACAGGCCTCTTTTCCGCAGCCGGATATGGATTTTAAGTCAAGAGAGGCATCTTGGCAGGGACAAAAAAAAGCGGTATTTTCTAACAACGAGGTGGCACCTAATAATACTGATGGTTTAAATTTTGATGAAATTTTTAAAAACATTAGAAATCTCACTCATAAAAGAACTCGCTGTTGGTGGAGTAGAGCTTTCTTGGAAAACTACATCCAGCATAATTTGATTCCAAGGGGTTTACGGATACATGTCACTCCATCGTTTCCGGTGGGTGACGAGGAATTCATTAAGAGCTGGGAGGAAGTATGTAACCAGACCTCCAGACGACTAATGGAACTTCTAGTTAGATATAATTCCACATGTTTGACAGAGACTGATAAATCACTGGATGAGATGTACATCAAGGCCAAAGCATGTCTGTCTCCTGAACAGATTGGCACATTGGATGGGCAGTTGGAGAACCTGATGGACCAATGGATAAAAGATATCCGCACAACCCAGACTAGTAAATTATTGAGGGATCAAAAGGATTTTGCCATTGGAAAGGTCTATAAATGGCGTAGACCCAACGGCAATGGTACAGGCCATGAACGAAGTGCCTCAGTTTCCTCCAACTTGGCTCCAAGCGATGTCTCTGCTACTTCCTGTTCCGCCTCTGTGGTTGCATCGGTGGCATCAACACTAAAAAGAAAACGGGAACCTCGCTATGCACCTATTAAACGCAGTTTTGGCTATTCTCCGGGAAACTCAAATCTCAAGGTGATTAATCTTAGTAATCATGTTTTGACCAATGTAGAGATTGATGTTCTGCAAAAAGGCCTTATGTTCTGTCGCGTAGCTCAATTTAATAAGTTTACTGCAATAAAGGACCTGCATTTATTTGCCAGAAAACTGTTATTTAAAAAATTGTTTCATGATGAGGGTGCGTCACGATTGTTTCCCACAGAGGCGGAACAGGAGACATTGACCATACTTGAGGAACTGGCTAAAGAACACAACGAACCGATCGGAGGTAAGGTCCCGCACTCCATTCGTCCTAAATCGCGGAAGTTCCCTCCTTTGTCGGCATGTCCAACAATTGATGTATTCGTGAAAACCGTGAGTAGGGATTTTGATCATATACCACGTTTTCCGAATGGTGAAAATTTGAGTAATGAGGAGATTATGGCACTCCGGGGCCTACAGAATTGGAAGGACGTAGTATTCAAACCTGCCGACAAGGGAGGGAATATTGTGATATGGCCTAAGACTCTGTATGAGGGTGAAGCGTTCCGTCAGCTGGGGGCTAATATATGCTACAAAAAAATGACTTTTAACCCTCTGAGTAAGTTTCAAGGGGAGCTTGATATAATTCTGAAAACAGCCCTCGAATCAAATATTATCAGTAAGGAATTATTCGGAGCCCTTTGTGTACCCGAACCAACAATACCCACCCTATATCTATTACCAAAGGTCCACAAGAATCAGTCCAAACCACCCGGTAGGCCCATTATTTCTGGCTGTGGAAACTACTTAGAGAAAATTAACAGATTTATAGACTCCAGACTGCAGCCAATGGTCACTGAACTCCCTTCCTATATAAAGGACACAAATGACTTTCTTAAAAAGATTGATGGACTACATGTTGGTGTGGGGGCTCTCCTGGTATCTTGTGACGTGGAGAGCCTCTACACTAATATCCGACATGTTGATGGGATCCAGGCAGTCAAATACTATTTGGAGTCCTCGTTTTTGCCTGAGACCATGAGTGAGTTTGTGGTTCGGCTGCTTGAATTCTCGTTGTCCCATGATTTCTTTTTGTTTAAGGGGTCCCTCTACCTACAGCTCCAGGGCACTGCTATGGGTGCTTCGTTTGCACCCTCATATGCAAATTTGTTCCTGGGGCTGTGGGAGAGGGACATTTTTATGTCAGGACTTATGCCTTCGGTGGACCGCATCCCGTTGTGGGTGCGGTTCATCGATGACATATTTTTTATTTGGCAGGGTCCTATGGACGCACTGCGAGAGTTCATGGTACAGCTGAACCAGAATTCACGGAATCTACATTTGACATATAAGGTCCATACTGATGAGATAGAATTCTTGGATGTACGTGTTAATAGAGATGCGGATAATTGTCTTTCCACAAATATTTTCCGCAAAAATACATCAGTTAACGCTCTACTTCATGCGACCTCATCTCACCCCCCTTCGATGGTCAATGCTATTCCAATTGGTCAATTCCTACGACTACGGAGAATATGTTCCAATGATGTCGACTTCGAAGAACAATCGATACTATTAAAGGAGAGATTTATTGAGCGGGGCTATAGTCGGCGGTCCATTAAGAGGGGCTATAATAGAGCAAAGCATACAACACGTCATCAGGCCCTTTATGGGAGTCGGCCCCAAAAACTAAATCAGAAGGTGAGATTCATCACCCAATACAATGGCCAAAATGAAATGATGAGGTCTCTACTCTCTAAATCTTGGGGTATACTACAATCTGATCCCGTCTTAGCTCAGTACGTAGGGGAGGGTCCAAATATTACTTATCGTAGATCGAAGAACTTAGGTGACTATTTGGTCAAAAGTCATTATGATTTTAAACCTACTATCCCCACGTTTCTGGACAGCAGTAAACTGAGAAATGGATGCAAAGAATGTGGCAAATGTGTGGCCTGTTCAAATATAGTACGGGCTGAAACATTCACAGATTCCAGTGGGACCCGGACCTTTAAGATTAAACATACCATTACATGTACTACGAAGGCGGTGATCTATTATGCGGTGTGTCCATGTTCATTGATCTATGTAGGAATGACAACGAGGCAATTTAAAATACGTGTTCGTGAACACGTACGAGGCATAATGGCTGCCAAAACGACAGAGGACATGTCGGAGCTGAAGACGTTGCCAAAGCATTTTAAAATCCACCATAACAGTGACCCTTCTGGCCTTAGATTTATGGGTATTGACACCATCACATTAAATGAGCGAGGTGGGGAAATTGGTGTGCCACTTGCTAAACTTGAGACCAAGTGGATTTGGTTGCTGGATACAGTCACACCTAGAGGGCTCAATGAAAATTTGAGCTTTGCCCCGTTCCTTTAAATAAATACCATCAGATTTTATGTATATTCTTATTCCCATTTTATACTGTTAGCTATTTTAATTACTTTATACTGTTTTTAACCTATTCATGTCCCCCTACCTAGTTTTTTAATTTTTCATCGTTTCTTTCCACTAATGATTTTTATATTGTTTCCTTGTAGTGATCTACTTACCTTTCCATGTATCTTGATTCCTTGCTGCTGCAGGAGGTGTCGTCTGTCAGGATATGTGGTGCCTTGGAGGAGCCTGATTCGGTCTGAACCCATTGGATGACTCTGCTGAAATAAAATACATAGTTGTAAAAAATATATATGTATATATGTTATAGAGAGAAGTATGCTTCAATACAATCAGATGGTATGTGTGTAACATCTGGCATCCTATTTCATGACGGCATTTTATTTCTCACAGCATCTCTCCTATGTCAATGTCTCCCTAGATCACTGAAATATTTTATCCCTTTATATATTTATGTGAGTGCCTGCTGTCCTGGTTACCGGCTCGGCATATCTGGGGTCATGTGGGCACCTTGCTGCATGAAGATTTGTTCATACATATCTCCCTTCTTGTTTATTGCTATTTCAGATCCATATACCCCCTTTCTTTAAATATTTTGGATTGTGTGCCATGTAGTTCATGGACGGTTTAAGTTTGCGAGATCCCACCCCCTAGTTATTCCCATTGAGTACCGAGTCCATCACCAGTTCATCACCAGCTTATCTAGATGCGGCCTCTGGTGGTGCGCATGCCCGGTCGGCGTGACGGTGACTTGGCCGTTCCGTGTCCTGTTGCTATGGAGACGTCGGGTACTCTGCCCCCGTACGTCCGGCGGCATGACGTGGACGGCGGAAGTGCCGGACACGGATGGACCGCGCATGCGCCGCCTACACCCGGGCTGTAGCGCTAGTTAGTGGGACACTATTTAATGGCGCCTGTGCGCCTCAGTAGCTATCCCCCCTGACGAAGGATCACTATCCGAAACGCGCGTCGGGGCGCGTTTGCAGGAGGACCTAGCTGACCCCGCTAATCCGGTCTAAGTTATTGAGGTATAGTGTGCTCCCTCTGTGATTTTGTATGCTCAGACAGTGTGGTGACTATGATTTTCTTGGCCATCTGTCTATATAAGTGACGGTTATCGACCCCATCTGAACAGAGAGTGTACAGTTGGTGGCTTGTATCAAGTAGATATAGAACAGATTGCATCTTCCTTTGCCACATTTTGGCTTGATTGCACTTAGGCATTTTTGGACTGATTCACTTACACTGCAATTGGAGTGGGACCAGATGAATTGTATGGTGTGATTACCTTGTCACCTGTTTTGCACATATTGCACTTTAGTGTTGGGTATCACATATCTGTGGTACCACGGGTACCCTTAGGTTTATATCTTTATATAATTTTTTTACTTTCTTCCTTGCACTTTGCACTTTGGCTCGTGCAGTCTGAATATACATACACGTATATATATTTTTTTGTCCACATTATTCTATACATAGATTGTTACCTGTCTAGTCTAAATCTATTTCTGGGGGCCACACCCTCGGCTATATATACAGACACCGGTGGGGTCAGCTTGTCTTTTTAAATTTTTATTTTTTGTATGATGTTTTAATCATTGTTTTCTACTGTGTTTCAAAAAAAATTTTTTTGTAACATATGGAATTTTTTTGTCCTCGTGCATACTTTCTTATATTTTAAAATATACAATTATTTGCCACTTATATTTAATAAAGGCGTTATTTAAATATATTCCCTGTCTGGTGTTACATCTTACTTTAATCTGTATACTGGTTATGGTTGTACTGATCTCTTGCTAAGTGGTTTTTCCACTAAATCTTCCACAGCGCACTGGTCACTTTTATATGGTATTTTTATTCATTTTTTATCTACGTTGGCACGTGTATATATACATAATACCATTGTGTTCTGTGGACTTGCTTAAACTTATATTACTGTGTTTTGCACAGGCCTCTTTTCCGCAGCCGGATATGGATTTTAAGTCAAGAGAGGCATCTTGGCAGGGACAAAAAAAAGCGGTATTTTCTAACAACGAGGTGGCACCTAATAATACTGATGGTTTAAATTTTGATGAAATTTTTAAAAACATTAGAAATCTCACTCATAAAAGAACTCGCTGTTGGTGGAGTAGAGCTTTCTTGGAAAACTACATCCAGCATAATTTGATTCCAAGGGGTTTACGGATACATGTCACTCCATCGTTTCCGGTGGGTGACGAGGAATTCATTAAGAGCTGGGAGGAAGTATGTAACCAGACCTCCAGACGACTAATGGAACTTCTAGTTAGATATAATTCCACATGTTTGACAGAGACTGATAAATCACTGGATGAGATGTACATCAAGGCCAAAGCATGTCTGTCTCCTGAACAGATTGGCACATTGGATGGGCAGTTGGAGAACCTGATGGACCAATGGATAAAAGATATCCGCACAACCCAGACTAGTAAATTATTGAGGGATCAAAAGGATTTTGCCATTGGAAAGGTCTATAAATGGCGTAGACCCAACGGCAATGGTACAGGCCATGAACGAAGTGCCTCAGTTTCCTCCAACTTGGCTCCAAGCGATGTCTCTGCTACTTCCTGTTCCGCCTCTGTGGTTGCATCGGTGGCATCAACACTAAAAAGAAAACGGGAACCTCGCTATGCACCTATTAAACGCAGTTTTGGCTATTCTCCGGGAAACTCAAATCTCAAGGTGATTAATCTTAGTAATCATGTTTTGACCAATGTAGAGATTGATGTTCTGCAAAAAGGCCTTATGTTCTGTCGCGTAGCTCAATTTAATAAGTTTACTGCAATAAAGGACCTGCATTTATTTGCCAGAAAACTGTTATTTAAAAAATTGTTTCATGATGAGGGTGCGTCACGATTGTTTCCCACAGAGGCGGAACAGGAGACATTGACCATACTTGAGGAACTGGCTAAAGAACACAACGAACCGATCGGAGGTAAGGTCCCGCACTCCATTCGTCCTAAATCGCGGAAGTTCCCTCCTTTGTCGGCATGTCCAACAATTGATGTATTCGTGAAAACCGTGAGTAGGGATTTTGATCATATACCACGTTTTCCGAATGGTGAAAATTTGAGTAATGAGGAGATTATGGCACTCCGGGGCCTACAGAATTGGAAGGACGTAGTATTCAAACCTGCCGACAAGGGAGGGAATATTGTGATATGGCCTAAGACTCTGTATGAGGGTGAAGCGTTCCGTCAGCTGGGGGCTAATATATGCTACAAAAAAATGACTTTTAACCCTCTGAGTAAGTTTCAAGGGGAGCTTGATATAATTCTGAAAACAGCCCTCGAATCAAATATTATCAGTAAGGAATTATTCGGAGCCCTTTGTGTACCCGAACCAACAATACCCACCCTATATCTATTACCAAAGGTCCACAAGAATCAGTCCAAACCACCCGGTAGGCCCATTATTTCTGGCTGTGGAAACTACTTAGAGAAAATTAACAGATTTATAGACTCCAGACTGCAGCCAATGGTCACTGAACTCCCTTCCTATATAAAGGACACAAATGACTTTCTTAAAAAGATTGATGGACTACATGTTGGTGTGGGGGCTCTCCTGGTATCTTGTGACGTGGAGAGCCTCTACACTAATATCCGACATGTTGATGGGATCCAGGCAGTCAAATACTATTTGGAGTCCTCGTTTTTGCCTGAGACCATGAGTGAGTTTGTGGTTCGGCTGCTTGAATTCTCGTTGTCCCATGATTTCTTTTTGTTTAAGGGGTCCCTCTACCTACAGCTCCAGGGCACTGCTATGGGTGCTTCGTTTGCACCCTCATATGCAAATTTGTTCCTGGGGCTGTGGGAGAGGGACATTTTTATGTCAGGACTTATGCCTTCGGTGGACCGCATCCCGTTGTGGGTGCGGTTCATCGATGACATATTTTTTATTTGGCAGGGTCCTATGGACGCACTGCGAGAGTTCATGGTACAGCTGAACCAGAATTCACGGAATCTACATTTGACATATAAGGTCCATACTGATGAGATAGAATTCTTGGATGTACGTGTTAATAGAGATGCGGATAATTGTCTTTCCACAAATATTTTCCGCAAAAATACATCAGTTAACGCTCTACTTCATGCGACCTCATCTCACCCCCCTTCGATGGTCAATGCTATTCCAATTGGTCAATTCCTACGACTACGGAGAATATGTTCCAATGATGTCGACTTCGAAGAACAATCGATACTATTAAAGGAGAGATTTATTGAGCGGGGCTATAGTCGGCGGTCCATTAAGAGGGGCTATAATAGAGCAAAGCATACAACACGTCATCAGGCCCTTTATGGGAGTCGGCCCCAAAAACTAAATCAGAAGGTGAGATTCATCACCCAATACAATGGCCAAAATGAAATGATGAGGTCTCTACTCTCTAAATCTTGGGGTATACTACAATCTGATCCCGTCTTAGCTCAGTACGTAGGGGAGGGTCCAAATATTACTTATCGTAGATCGAAGAACTTAGGTGACTATTTGGTCAAAAGTCATTATGATTTTAAACCTACTATCCCCACGTTTCTGGACAGCAGTAAACTGAGAAATGGATGCAAAGAATGTGGCAAATGTGTGGCCTGTTCAAATATAGTACGGGCTGAAACATTCACAGATTCCAGTGGGACCCGGACCTTTAAGATTAAACATACCATTACATGTACTACGAAGGCGGTGATCTATTATGCGGTGTGTCCATGTTCATTGATCTATGTAGGAATGACAACGAGGCAATTTAAAATACGTGTTCGTGAACACGTACGAGGCATAATGGCTGCCAAAACGACAGAGGACATGTCGGAGCTGAAGACGTTGCCAAAGCATTTTAAAATCCACCATAACAGTGACCCTTCTGGCCTTAGATTTATGGGTATTGACACCATCACATTAAATGAGCGAGGTGGGGAAATTGGTGTGCCACTTGCTAAACTTGAGACCAAGTGGATTTGGTTGCTGGATACAGTCACACCTAGAGGGCTCAATGAAAATTTGAGCTTTGCCCCGTTCCTTTAAATAAATACCATCAGATTTTATGTATATTCTTATTCCCATTTTATACTGTTAGCTATTTTAATTACTTTATACTGTTTTTAACCTATTCATGTCCCCCTACCTAGTTTTTTAATTTTTCATCGTTTCTTTCCACTAATGATTTTTATATTGTTTCCTTGTAGTGATCTACTTACCTTTCCATGTATCTTGATTCCTTGCTGCTGCAGGAGGTGTCGTCTGTCAGGATATGTGGTGCCTTGGAGGAGCCTGATTCGGTCTGAACCCATTGGATGACTCTGCTGAAATAAAATACATAGTTGTAAAAAATATATATGTATATATGTTATAGAGAGAAGTATGCTTCAATACAATCAGATGGTATGTGTGTAACATCTGGCATCCTATTTCATGACGGCATTTTATTTCTCACAGCATCTCTCCTATGTCAATGTCTCCCTAGATCACTGAAATATTTTATCCCTTTATATATTTATGTGAGTGCCTGCTGTCCTGGTTACCGGCTCGGCATATCTGGGGTCATGTGGGCACCTTGCTGCATGAAGATTTGTTCATACATATCTCCCTTCTTGTTTATTGCTATTTCAGATCCATATACCCCCTTTCTTTAAATATTTTGGATTGTGTGCCATGTAGTTCATGGACGGTTTAAGTTTGCGAGATCCCACCCCCTAGTTATTCCCATTGAGTACCGAGTCCATCACCAGTTCATCACCAGCTTATCTAGATGCGGCCTCTGGTGGTGCGCATGCCCGGTCGGCGTGACGGTGACTTGGCCGTTCCGTGTCCTGTTGCTATGGAGACGTCGGGTACTCTGCCCCCGTACGTCCGGCGGCATGACGTGGACGGCGGAAGTGCCGGACACGGATGGACCGCGCATGCGCCGCCTACACCCGGGCTGTAGCGCTAGTTAGTGGGACACTATTTAATGGCGCCTGTGCGCCTCAGTAGCTATCCCCCCTGACGAAGGATCACTATCCGAAACGCGCGTCGGGGCGCGTTTGCAGGAGGACCTAGCTGACCCCGCTAATCCGGTCTAAGTTATTGAGGTATAGTGTGCTCCCTCTGTGATTTTGTATGCTCAGACAGTGTGGTGACTATGATTTTCTTGGCCATCTGTCTATATAAGTGACGGTTATCGACCCCATCTGAACAGAGAGTGTACAGTTGGTGGCTTGTATCAAGTAGATATAGAACAGATTGCATCTTCCTTTGCCACATTTTGGCTTGATTGCACTTAGGCATTTTTGGACTGATTCACTTACACTGCAATTGGAGTGGGACCAGATGAATTGTATGGTGTGATTACCTTGTCACCTGTTTTGCACATATTGCACTTTAGTGTTGGGTATCACATATCTGTGGTACCACGGGTACCCTTAGGTTTATATCTTTATATAATTTTTTTACTTTCTTCCTTGCACTTTGCACTTTGGCTCGTGCAGTCTGAATATACATACACGTATATATATTTTTTTGTCCACATTATTCTATACATAGATTGTTACCTGTCTAGTCTAAATCTATTTCTGGGGGCCACACCCTCGGCTATATATACAGACACCGGTGGGGTCAGCTTGTCTTTTTAAATTTTTATTTTTTGTATGATGTTTTAATCATTGTTTTCTACTGTGTTTCAAAAAAATTTTTTTTGTAACATATGGAATTTTTTTGTCCTCGTGCATACTTTCTTATATTTTAAAATATACAATTATTTGCCACTTATATTTAATAAAGGCGTTATTTAAATATATTCCCTGTCTGGTGTTACATCTTACTTTAATCTGTATACTGGTTATGGTTGTACTGATCTCTTGCTAAGTGGTTTTTCCACTAAACCTTCCACAGCGCACTGGTCACTTTTATATGGTATTTTTATTCATTTTTTATCTACGTTGGCACGTGTATATATACATAATACCATTGTGTTCTGTGGACTTGCTTAAACTTATATTACTGTGTTTTGCACAGGCCTCTTTTCCGCAGCCGGATATGGATTTTAAGTCAAGAGAGGCATCTTGGCAGGGACAAATAAACGCGGTATTTTCTAACAACGAGGTGGCACCTAATAATACTGATGGTTTAAATTTTGATGAAATTTTTAAAAACATTAGAAATCTCACTCATAAAAGAACTCGCTGTTGGTGGAGTAGAGCTTTCTTGGAAAACTACATCCAGCATAATTTGATTCCAAGGGGTTTACGGATACATGTCACTCCATCGTTTCCGGTGGGTGACGAGGAATTCATTAAGAGCTGGGAGGAAGTATGTAACCAGACCTCCAGACGACTAATGGAACTTCTAGTTAGATATAATTCCACATGTTTGATAGAGACTGATAAATCACTGGATGAGATGTACATCAAGGCCAAAGCATGTCTGTCTCCTGAACAGATTGGCACATTGGATGGGCAGTTGGAGAACCTGATGGACCAATGGATAAAAGATATCCGCACAACCCAGACTAGTAAATTATTGAGGGATCAAAAGGATTTTGCCATTGGAAAGGTCTATAAATGGCGTAGACCCAACGGCAATGGTACAGGCCATGAACGAAGTGCCTCAGTTTCCTCCAACTTGGCTCCAAGCGATGTCTCTGCTACTTCCTGTTCCGCCTCTGTGGTTGCATCGGTGGCATCAACACCAAAAAGAAAACGGGAACCTCGCTATGCACCTATTAAACGCAGTTTTGGCTATTCTCCGGGAAACTCAAATCTCAAGGTGATTAATCTTAGTAATCATGTTTTGACCAATGTAGAGATTGATGTTCTGCAAAAAGGCCTTATGTCAAGGCCTTATGTCAAGATCTCCTTCTCTACTCCCCTATTATCTCCTCTTCCCACAATCGCATACAAGATTTCTCTCGTGCATCCCCCCTACTCTGGAATGCTCTACCACAACATATCAGACTCTCGCCTACCATCGAAACCTTCAAAAAGAACCTGAAGACCCACCTCTTCCGACAAGCCTACAACCTGCAGTAACCACCGATTGACCAAACCGCTGCACGGCCAGCTCTACCCTCACCTACTGTATCCTCACCCATCCCTTGTAGATTGTGAGCCCTCGCGGGCAGGGTCCTCTCTCCTCCTGTACCAGTTGTGACTTGTATTTTTCAAGATTATTGTACTTGTTTTATTATGTATACCCCTCCTCACATGTAAAGCGCCATGGAATAAATGGCGCTATAATAATAAATAATAATAATAATAATAATAATAATGTTCTGTCCCGTAGCTCAATTTAATAAGTTTACTGCAATAAAGGACCTGCATTTATTTGCCAGAAAACTGTTATTTAAAAAATTGTTTCATGATGAGGGTGCGTCACGATTGTTTCCCACAGAGGCGGAACAGGAGACATTGACCATACTTGAGGAACTGGCTAAAGAACACAACGAACCGATCGGAGGTAAGGTCCCGCACTCCATTCGTCCTAAATCGCGGAAGTTCCCTCCTTTGTCGGCATGTCCAACAATTGATGTATTCGTGAAAACCGTGAGTAGGGATTTTGATCATATACCACGTTTTCCGAATGGTGAAAATTTGAGTAACGAGGAGATTATGGCACTCCGGGGCCTACAGAATTGGAAGGACGTAGTATTCAAACCTGCCGACAAGGGAGGGAATATTGTGATATGGCCTAAGACTCTGTATGAGGGTGAAGCGTTCCGTCAGCTGGGGGCTAATATATGCTACAAAAAAATGACTTTTAACCCTCTGAGTAAGTTTCAAGGGGAGCTTGATATAATTCTGAAAACAGCCCTCGAATCAAATATTATCAGTAAGGAATTATTCGGAGCCCTTTGTGTACCCGAACCAACAATACCCACCCTATATCTATTACCAAAGGTCCACAAGAATCAGTCCAAACCACCCGGTAGGCCCATTATTTCTGGCTGTGGAAACTACTTAGAGAAAATTAACAGATTTATAGACTCCAGACTGCAGCCAATGGTCACTGAACTCCCTTCCTATATAAAGGACACAAATGACTTTCTTAAAAAGATTGATGGACTACATGTTGGTGTGGGGGCTCTCCTGGTATCTTGTGACGTGGAGAGCCTCTACACTAATATCCGACATGTTGATGGGATCCAGGCAGTCAAATACTATTTGGAGTCCTCGTTTTTGCCTGAGACCATGAGTGAGTTTGTGGTTCGGCTGCTTGAATTCTCGTTGTCCCATAATTTCTTTTTGTTTAAGGGGTCCCTCTACCTACAGCTCCAGGGCACTGCTATGGGTGCTTCGTTTGCACCCTCATATGCAAATTTGTTCCTGGGGCTGTGGGAGAGGGACATTTTTATGTCAGGACTTATGCCTTCGGTGGACCGCATCCCGTTGTGGGTGCGGTTCATCGATGACATATTTTTTATTTGGCAGGGTCCTATGGACGCACTGCGAGAGTTCATGGTACAGCTGAACCAGAATTCACGGAATCTACATTTGACATATAAGGTCCATACTGATGAGATAGAATTCTTGGATGTACGTGTTAATAGAGATGCGGATAATTGTCTTTCCACAAATATTTTCCGCAAAAATACATCAGTTAACGCTCTACTTCATGCGACCTCATCTCACCCCCCTTCGATGGTCAATGCTATTCCAATTGGTCAATTCCTACGACTACGGAGAATATGTTCCAATGATGTCGACTTCGAAGAACAATCGATACTATTAAAGGAGAGATTTATTGAGCGGGGCTATAGTCGGCGGTCCATTAAGAGGGGCTATAATAGAGCAAAGCATACAACACGTCATCAGGCCCTTTATGGGAGTCGGCCCCAAAAACTAAATCAGAAGGTGAGATTCATCACCCAATACAATGGCCAAAATGAAATGATGAGGTCTCTACTCTCTAAATCTTGGGGTATACTACAATCTGATCCCGTCTTAGCTCAGTACGTAGGGGAGGGTCCAAATATTACTTATCGTAGATCGAAGAACTTAGGTGACTATTTGGTCAAAAGTCATTATGATTTTAAGCCTACTATCCCCACGTTTCTGGACAGCAGTAAACTGAGAAATGGATGCAAAGAATGTGGCAAATGTGTGGCCTGTTCAAATATAGTACGGGCTGAAACATTCACAGATTCCAGTGGGACCCGGACCTTTAAGATTAAACATACCATTACATGTACTACGAAGGCGGTGATCTATTATGCGGTGTGTCCATGTTCATTGATCTATGTAGGAATGACAACGAGGCAATTTAAAATACGTGTTCGTGAACACGTACGAGGCATAATGGCTGCCAAAACGACAGAGGACATGTCGGAGCTGAAGACGTTGCCAAAGCATTTTAAAATCCACCATAACAGTGACCCTTCTGGCCTTAGATTTATGGGTATTGACACCATCACATTAAATGAGCGAGGTGGGGAAATTGGTGTGCCACTTGCTAAACTTGAGACCAAGTGGATTTGGTTGCTGGATACAGTCACACCTAGAGGGCTCAATGAAAATTTGAGCTTTGCCCCGTTCCTTTAAATAAATACCATCAGATTTTATGTATATTCTTATTCCCATTTTATACTGTTAGCTATTTTAATTACTTTATACTGTTTTTAACCTATTCATGTCCCCCTACCTAGTTTTTTAATTTTTCATCGTTTCTTTCCACTAATGATTTTTATATTGTTTCCTTGTAGTGATCTACTTACCTTTCCATGTATCTTGATTCCTTGCTGCTGCAGGAGGTGTCGTCTGTCAGGATATGTGGTGCCTTGGAGGAGCCTGATTCGGTCTGAACCCATTGGATGACTCTGCTGAAATAAAATACATAGTTGTAAAAAATATATATGTATATATGTTATAGAGAGAAGTATGCTTCAATACAATCAGATGGTATGTGTGTAACATCTGGCATCCTATTTCATGACGGCATTTTATTTCTCACAGCATCTCTCCTATGTCAATGTCTCCCTAGATCACTGAAATATTTTATCCCTTTATATATTTATGTGAGTGCCTGCTGTCCTGGTTACCGGCTCGGCATATCTGGGGTCATGTGGGCACCTTGCTGCATGAAGATTTGTTCATACATATCTCCCTTCTTGTTTATTGCTATTTCAGATCCATATACCCCCTTTCTTTAAATATTTTGGATTGTGTGCCATGTAGTTCATGGACGGTTTAAGTTTGCGAGATCCCACCCCCTAGTTATTCCCATTGAGTACCGAGTCCATCACCAGTTCATCACCAGCTTATCTAGATGCGGCCTCTGGTGGTGCGCATGCCCGGTCGGCGTGACGGTGACTTGGCCGTTCCGTGTCCTGTTGCTATGGAGACGTCGGGTACTCTGCCCCCGTACGTCCGGCGGCATGACGTGGACGGCGGAAGTGCCGGACACGGATGGACCGCGCATGCGCCGCCTACACCCGGGCTGTAGCGCTAGTTAGTGGGACACTATTTAATGGCGCCTGTGCGCCTCAGTAGCTATCCCCCCTGACGAAGGATCACTATCCGAAACGCGCGTCGGGGCGCGTTTGCAGGAGGACCTAGCTGACCCCGCTAATCCGGTCTAAGTTATTGAGGTATAGTGTGCTCCCTCTGTGATTTTGTATGCTCAGACAGTGTGGTGACTATGATTTTCTTGGCCATCTGTCTATATAAGTGACGGTTATCGACCCCATCTGAACAGAGAGTGTACAGTTGGTGGCTTGTATCAAGTAGATATAGAACAGATTGCATCTTCCTTTGCCACATTTTGGCTTGATTGCACTTAGGCATTTTTGGACTGATTCACTTACACTGCAATTGGAGTGGGACCAGATGAATTGTATGGTGTGATTACCTTGTCACCTGTTTTGCACATATTGCACTTTAGTGTTGGGTATCACATATCTGTGGTACCACGGGTACCCTTAGGTTTATATCTTTATATAATTTTTTTACTTTCTTCCTTGCACTTTGCACTTTGGCTCGTGCAGTCTGAATATACATACACGTATATATATTTTTTTGTCCACATTATTCTATACATAGATTGTTACCTGTCTAGTCTAAATCTATTTCTGGGGGCCACACCCTCGGCTATATATACAGACACCGGTGGGGTCAGCTTGTCTTTTTAAATTTTTATTTTTTGTATGATGTTTTAATCATTGTTTTCTACTGTGTTTCAAAAAAATTTTTTTTGTAACATATGGAATTTTTTTGTCCTCGTGCATACTTTCTTATATTTTAAAATATACAATTATTTGCCACTTATATTTAATAAAGGCGTTATTTAAATATATTCCCTGTCTGGTGTTACATCTTACTTTAATCTGTATACTGGTTATGGTTGAACTGATCTCTTGCTAAGTGGTTTTTCCACTAAACCTTCCACAGCGCACTGGTCACTTTTATATGGTATTTTTATTCATTTTTTATCTACGTTGGCACGTGTATATATACATAATACCATTGTGTTCTGTGGACTTGCTTAAACTTATATTACTGTGTTTTGCACAGGCCTCTTTTCCGCAGCCGGATATGGATTTTAAGTCAAGAGAGGCATCTTGGCAGGGACAAATAAACGCGGTATTTTCTAACAACGAGGTGGCACCTAATAATACTGATGGTTTAAATTTTGATGAAATTTTTAAAAACATTAGAAATCTCACTCATAAAAGAACTCGCTGTTGGTGGAGTAGAGCTTTCTTGGAAAACTACATCCAGCATAATTTGATTCCAAGGGGTTTACGGATACATGTCACTCCATCGTTTCCGGTGGGTGACGAGGAATTCATTAAGAGCTGGGAGGAAGTATGTAACCAGACCTCCAGACGACTAATGGAACTTCTAGTTAGATATAATTCCACATGTTTGACAGAGACTGATAAATCACTGGATGAGATGTACATCAAGGCCAAAGCATGTCTGTCTCCTGAACAGATTGGCACATTGGATGGGCAGTTGGAGAACCTGATGGACCAATGGATAAAAGATATCCGCACAACCCAGACTAGTAAATTATTGAGGGATCAAAAGGATTTTGCCATTGGAAAGGTCTATAAATGGCGTAGACCCAACGGCAATGGTACAGGCCATGAACGAAGTGCCTCAGTTTCCTCCAACTTGGCTCCAAGCGATGTCTCTGCTACTTCCTGTTCCGCCTCTGTGGTTGCATCGGTGGCATCAACACCAAAAAGAAAACGGGAACCTCGCTATGCACCTATTAAACGCAGTTTTGGCTATTCTCCGGGAAACTCAAATCTCAAGGTGATTAATCTTAGTAATCATGTTTTGACCAATGTAGAGATTGATGTTCTGCAAAAAGGCCTTATGTCAAGGCCTTATGTCAAGATCTCCTTCTCTACTCCCCTATTATCTCCTCTTCCCACAATCGCATACAAGATTTCTCTCGTGCATCCCCCCTACTCTGGAATGCTCTACCACAACATATCAGACTCTCGCCTACCATCGAAACCTTCAAAAAGAACCTGAAGACCCACCTCTTCCGACAAGCCTACAACCTGCAGTAACCACCGATTGACCAAACCGCTGCACGGCCAGCTCTACCCTCACCTACTGTATCCTCACCCATCCCTTGTAGATTGTGAGCCCTCGCGGGCAGGGTCCTCTCTCCTCCTGTACCAGTTGTGACTTGTATTTTTCAAGATTATTGTACTTGTTTTATTATGTATACCCCTCCTCACATGTAAAGCGCCATGGAATAAATGGCGCTATAATAATAAATAATAATAATAATAATAATAATAATGTTCTGTCCCGTAGCTCAATTTAATAAGTTTACTGCAATAAAGGACCTGCATTTATTTGCCAGAAAACTGTTATTTAAAAAATTGTTTCATGATGAGGGTGCGTCACGATTGTTTCCCACAGAGGCGGAACAGGAGACATTGACCATACTTGAGGAACTGGCTAAAGAACACAACGAACCGATCGGAGGTAAGGTCCCGCACTCCATTCGTCCTAAATCGCGGAAGTTCCCTCCTTTGTCGGCATGTCCAACAATTGATGTATTCGTGAAAACCGTGAGTAGGGATTTTGATCATATACCACGTTTTCCGAATGGTGAAAATTTGAGTAACGAGGAGATTATGGCACTCCGGGGCCTACAGAATTGGAAGGACGTAGTATTCAAACCTGCCGACAAGGGAGGGAATATTGTGATATGGCCTAAGACTCTGTATGAGGGTGAAGCGTTCCGTCAGCTGGGGGCTAATATATGCTACAAAAAAATGACTTTTAACCCTCTGAGTAAGTTTCAAGGGGAGCTTGATATAATTCTGAAAACAGCCCTCGAATCAAATATTATCAGTAAGGAATTATTCGGAGCCCTTTGTGTACCCGAACCAACAATACCCACCCTATATCTATTACCAAAGGTCCACAAGAATCAGTCCAAACCACCCGGTAGGCCCATTATTTCTGGCTGTGGAAACTACTTAGAGAAAATTAACAGATTTATAGACTCCAGACTGCAGCCAATGGTCACTGAACTCCCTTCCTATATAAAGGACACAAATGACTTTCTTAAAAAGATTGATGGACTACATGTTGGTGTGGGGGCTCTCCTGGTATCTTGTGACGTGGAGAGCCTCTACACTAATATCCGACATGTTGATGGGATCCAGGCAGTCAAATACTATTTGGAGTCCTCGTTTTTGCCTGAGACCATGAGTGAGTTTGTGGTTCGGCTGCTTGAATTCTCGTTGTCCCATAATTTCTTTTTGTTTAAGGGGTCCCTCTACCTACAGCTCCAGGGCACTGCTATGGGTGCTTCGTTTGCACCCTCATATGCAAATTTGTTCCTGGGGCTGTGGGAGAGGGACATTTTTATGTCAGGACTTATGCCTTCGGTGGACCGCATCCCGTTGTGGGTGCGGTTCATCGATGACATATTTTTTATTTGGCAGGGTCCTATGGACGCACTGCGAGAGTTCATGGTACAGCTGAACCAGAATTCACGGAATCTACATTTGACATATAAGGTCCATACTGATGAGATAGAATTCTTGGATGTACGTGTTAATAGAGATGCGGATAATTGTCTTTCCACAAATATTTTCCGCAAAAATACATCAGTTAACGCTCTACTTCATGCGACCTCATCTCACCCCCCTTCGATGGTCAATGCTATTCCAATTGGTCAATTCCTACGACTACGGAGAATATGTTCCAATGATGTCGACTTCGAAGAACAATCGATACTATTAAAGGAGAGATTTATTGAGCGGGGCTATAGTCGGCGGTCCATTAAGAGGGGCTATAATAGAGCAAAGCATACAACACGTCATCAGGCCCTTTATGGGAGTCGGCCCCAAAAACTAAATCAGAAGGTGAGATTCATCACCCAATACAATGGCCAAAATGAAATGATGAGGTCTCTACTCTCTAAATCTTGGGGTATACTACAATCTGATCCCGTCTTAGCTCAGTACGTAGGGGAGGGTCCAAATATTACTTATCGTAGATCGAAGAACTTAGGTGACTATTTGGTCAAAAGTCATTATGATTTTAAGCCTACTATCCCCACGTTTCTGGACAGCAGTAAACTGAGAAATGGATGCAAAGAATGTGGCAAATGTGTGGCCTGTTCAAATATAGTACGGGCTGAAACATTCACAGATTCCAGTGGGACCCGGACCTTTAAGATTAAACATACCATTACATGTACTACGAAGGCGGTGATCTATTATGCGGTGTGTCCATGTTCATTGATCTATGTAGGAATGACAACGAGGCAATTTAAAATACGTGTTCGTGAACACGTACGAGGCATAATGGCTGCCAAAACGACAGAGGACATGTCGGAGCTGAAGACGTTGCCAAAGCATTTTAAAATCCACCATAACAGTGACCCTTCTGGCCTTAGATTTATGGGTATTGACACCGTCACATTAAATGAGCGAGGTGGGGAAATTGGTGTGCCACTTGCTAAACTTGAGACCAAGTGGATTTGGTTGCTGGATACAGTCACACCTAGAGGGCTCAATGAAAATTTGAGCTTTACCCCGTTCCTTTAAATAAATACCATCAGATTTTATGTATATTCTTATTCCCATTTTATACTGTTAGCTATTTTAATTACTTTATACTGTTTTTAACCTATTCATGTCCCCCTACCTAGTTTTTTAATTTTTCATCGTTTCTTTCCACTAATGATTTTTATATTGTTTCCTTGTAGTGATCTACTTACCTTTCCATATATCTTGATTCCTTGCTGCTGCAGGAGGTGTCGTCTGTCAGGATATGTGGTGCCTTGGAGGAGCCTGATTCGGTCTGAACCCATTGGATGACTCTGCTGAAATAAAATACATAGTTGTAAAAAATATATATGTATATATGTTATAGAGAGAAGTATGCTTCAATACAATCAGATGGTATGTGTGTAACATCTGGCATCCTATTTCATGACGGCATTTTATTTCTCACAGCATCTCTCCTATGTCAATGTCTCCCTAGATCACTGAAATATTTTATCCCTTTATATATTTATGTGAGTGCCTGCTGTCCTGGTTACCGGCTCGGCATATCTGGGGTCATGTGGGCACCTTGCTGCATGAAGATTTGTTCATACATATCTCCCTTCTTGTTTATTGCTATTTCAGATCCATATACCCCCTTTCTTTAAATATTTTGGATTGTGTGCCATGTAGTTCATGGACGGTTTAAGTTTGCGAGATCCCACCCCCTAGTTATTCCCATTGAGTACCGAGTCCATCACCAGTTCATCACCAGCTTATCTAGATGCGGCCTCTGGTGGTGCGCATGCCCGGTCGGCGTGACGGTGACTTGGCCGTTCCGCGTCCTGTTGCTATGGAGACGTCGGGTACTCTGCCCCCGTACGTCCGGCGGCATGACGTGGACGGCGGAAGTGCCGGACACGGATGGACCGCGCATGCGCCGCCTACACCCGGGCTGTAGCGCTAGTTAGTGGGACACTATTTAATGGCGCCTGTGCGCCTCAGTAGCTATCCCCCCTGACGAAGGATCACTATCCGAAACGCGCGTCGGGGCGCGTTTGCAGGAGGACCTAGCTGACCCCGCTAATCCGGTCTAAGTTATTGAGGTATAGTGTGCTCCCTCTGTGATTTTGTATGCTCAGACAGTGTGGTGACTATGATTTTCTTGGCCATCTGTCTATATAAGTGACGGTTATCGACCCCATCTGAACAGAGAGTGTACAGTTGGTGGCTTGTATCAAGTAGATATAGAACAGATTGCATCTTCCTTTGCCACATTTTGGCTTGATTGCACTTAGGCATTTTTGGACTGATTCACTTACACTGCAATTGGAGTGGGACCAGATGAATTGTATGGTGTGATTACCTTGTCACCTGTTTTGCACATATTGCACTTTAGTGTTGGGTATCACATATCTGTGGTACCACGGGTACCCTTAGGTTTATATCTTTATATAATTTTTTTACTTTCTTCCTTGCACTTTGCACTTTGGCTCGTGCAGTCTGAATATACATACACGTATATATATTTTTTTGTCCACATTATTCTATACATAGATTGTTACCTGTCTAGTCTAAATCTATTTCTGGGGGCCACACCCTCGGCTATATATACAGACACCGGTGGGGTCAGCTTGTCTTTTTAAATTTTTATTTTTTGTATGATGTTTTAATCATTGTTTTCTACTGTGTTTCAAAAAAAATTTTTTTGTAACATATGGAATTTTTTTGTCCTCGTGCATACTTTCTTATATTTTAAAATATACAATTATTTGCCACTTATATTTAATAAAGGCGTTATTTAAATATATTCCCTGTCTGGTGTTACATCTTACTTTAATCTGTATACTGGTTATGGTTGTACTGATCTCTTGCTAAGTGGTTTTTCCACTAAACCTTCCACAGCGCACTGGTCACTTTTATATGGTATTTTTATTCATTCTTTATCTACGTTGGCACGTGTATATATACATAATACCATTGTGTTCTGTGGACTTGCTTAAACTTATATTACTGTGTTTTGCACAGGCCTCTTTTCCGCAGCCGGATATGGATTTTAAGTCAAGAGAGGCATCTTGGCAGGGACAAATAAACGCGGTATTTTCTAACAACGAGGTGGCACCTAATAATACTGATGGTTTAAATTTTGATGAAATTTTTAAAAACATTAGAAATCTCACTCATAAAAGAACTCGCTGTTGGTGGAGTAGAGCTTTCTTGGAAAACTACATCCAGCATAATTTGATTCCAAGGGGTTTACGGATACATGTCACTCCATCGTTTCCGGTGGGTGACGAGGAATTCATTAAGAGCTGGGAGGAAGTATGTAACCAGACCTCCAGACGACTAATGGAACTTCTAGTTAGATATAATTCCACATGTTTGACAGAGACTGATAAATCACTGGATGAGATGTACATCAAGGCCAAAGCATGTCTGTCTCCTGAACAGATTGGCACATTGGATGGGCAGTTGGAGAACCTGATGGACCAATGGATAAAAGATATCCGCACAACCCAGACTAGTAAATTATTGAGGGATCAAAAGGATTTTGCCATTGGAAAGGTCTATAAATGGCGTAGACCCAACGGCAATGGTACAGGCCATGAACGAAGTGCCTCAGTTTCCTCCAACTTGGCTCCAAGCGATGTCTCTGCTACTTCCTGTTCCGCCTCTGTGGTTGCATCGGTGGCATCAACACCAAAAAGAAAACGGGAACCTCGCTATGCACCTATTAAACGCAGTTTTGGCTATTCTCCGGGAAACTCAAATCTCAAGGTGATTAATCTTAGTAATCATGTTTTGACCAATGTAGAGATTGATGTTCTGCAAAAAGGCCTTATGTTCTGTCCCGTAGCTCAATTTAATAAGTTTACTGCAATAAAGGACCTGCATTTATTTGCCAGAAAACTGTTATTTAAAAAATTGTTTCATGATGAGGGTGCGTCACGATTGTTTCCCACAGAGGCGGAACAGGAGACATTGACCATACTTGAGGAACTGGCTAAAGAACACAACGAACCGATCGGAGGTAAGGTCCCGCACTCCATTCGTCCTAAATCGCGGAAGTTCCCTCCTTTGTCGGCATGTCCAACAATTGATGTATTCGTGAAAACCGTGAGTAGGGATTTTGATCATATACCACGTTTTCCGAATGGTGAAAATTTGAGTAATGAGGAGATTATGGCACTCCGGGGCCTACAGAATTGGAAGGACGTAGTATTCAAACCTGCCGACAAGGGAGGGAATATTGTGATATGGCCTAAGACTCTGTATGAGGGTGAAGCGTTCCGTCAGCTGGGGGCTAATATATGCTACAAAAAAATGACTTTTAACCCTCTGAGTAAGTTTCAAGGGGAGCTTGATATAATTCTGAAAACAGCCCTCGAATCAAATATTATCAGTAAGGAATTATTCGGAGCCCTTTGTGTACCCGAACCAACAATACCCACCCTATATCTATTACCAAAGGTCCACAAGAATCAGTCCAAACCACCCGGTAGGCCCATTATTTCTGGCTGTGGAAACTACTTAGAGAAAATTAACAGATTTATAGACTCCAGACTGCAGCCAATGGTCACTGAACTCCCTTCCTATATAAAGGACACAAATGACTTTCTTAAAAAGATTGATGGACTACATGTTGGTGTGGGGGCTCTCCTGGTATCTTGTGACGTGGAGAGCCTCTACACTAATATCCGACATGTTGATGGGATCCAGGCAGTCAAATACTATTTGGAGTCCTCGTTTTTGCCTGAGACCATGAGTGAGTTTGTGGTTCGGCTGCTTGAATTCTCGTTGTCCCATAATTTCTTTTTGTTTAAGGGGTCCCTCTACCTACAGCTCCAGGGCACTGCTATGGGTGCTTCGTTTGCACCCTCATATGCAAATTTGTTCCTGGGGCTGTGGGAGAGGGACATTTTTATGTCAGGACTTATGCCTTCGGTGGACCGCATCCCGTTGTGGGTGCAGTTCATCGATGACATATTTTTTATTTGGCAGGGTCCTATGGACGCACTGCGAGAGTTCATGGTACAGCTGAACCAGAATTCACGGAATCTACATTTGACATATAAGGTCCATACTGATGAGATAGAATTCTTGGATGTACGTGTTAATAGAGATGCGGATAATTGTCTTTCCACAAATATTTTCCGCAAAAATACATCAGTTAACGCTCTACTTCATGCGACCTCATCTCACCCCCCTTCGATGGTCAATGCTATTCCAATTGGTCAATTCCTACGACTACGGAGAATATGTTCCAATGATGTCGACTTCGAAGAACAATCGATACTATTAAAGGAGAGATTTATTGAGCGGGGCTATAGTCGGCGGTCCATTAAGAGGGGCTATAATAGAGCAAAGCATACAACACGTCATCAGGCCCTTTATGGGAGTCGGCCCCAAAAACTCAATCAGAAGGTGAGATTCATCACCCAATACAATGGCCAAAATGAAATGATGAGGTCTCTACTCTCTAAATCTTGGGGTATACTACAATCTGATCCCGTCTTAGCTCAGTACGTAGGGGAGGGTCCAAATATTACTTATCGTAGATCGAAGAACTTAGGTGACTATTTGGTCAAAAGTCATTATGATTTTAAACCTACTATCCCCACGTTTCTGGACAGCAGTAAACTGAGAAATGGATGCAAAGAATGTGGCAAATGTGTGGCCTGTTCAAATATAGTATGGGCTGAAACATTCACAGATTCCAGTGGGACCCGGACCTTTAAGATTAAACATACCATTACATGTACTACGAAGGCGGTGATCTATTATGCGGTGTGTCCATGTTCATTGATCTATGTAGGAATGACAACGAGGCAATTTAAAATACGTGTTCGTGAACACGTACGAGGCATAATGGCTGCCAAAACGACAGAGGACATGTCGGAGCTGAAGACGTTGCCAAAGCATTTTAAAATCCACCATAACAGTGACCCTTCTGGCCTTAGATTTATGGGTATTGACACCGTCACATTAACCCCTTCATGACCCAGCCTATTTTGACCTTAAAGACCTTGCCGTTTTTTGCAATTCTGACCAGTGTCCCTTCATGAGGTAATAACTCAGGAACGCTTCAATGGATCCTAGCGGTTCTGAGATTGTTTTTTTGTGACATATTGGGCTTCATGATAGTGGTAAATTTAGGTCAATAAATTCTGTGTTTATTTGTGATAAAAACGGAAATTTGGCGAAAATTTTGAAAATTTCGCAATTTTCACATTTTGAATTTTTATTCTGTTAAACCAGAGAGTTATGTGACACAAAATAGTTAATAAATAACATTTCCCACACGTCTACTTTACATCAGCACAATTTTGGAAACAAAATTTTTTTTTGCTAGGAAGTTATAAGGGTTAAAATTTGACCAGCGATTTCTCATTTTTACAACGAAATTTACAAAACCATTTTTTTTAGGGACCACCTCACATTTGAAGTCAGTTTGAGGGGTCTATATGGCTGAAAATACCCAAAAGTGACACCATTCTAAAAACTGCACCCCTCAAGGTGCACAAAACCACATTCAAGAAGTTTATTAACCCTTCAGGTGCTTCACAGCAGCAGAAGCAACATGGAAGGAAAAAATGAACATTTAACTTTTTAGTCACAAAAATGATTTTTCAGCAACAATTTTTTTATTTTCCCAATGGTAAAAGGAGAAACTGAACCACGTAAGTTGTTGTCCAATTTGTCCTGAGTACGCTGATACCTCATATGTGGGGGTAAACCACTGTTTGGGCGCACGGCAGGGCTTGGAAGGGAAGGAGCGCCATTTGACTTTTTGAATGAAAAATTGGCTGCACTCTTTAGCGGACACCATGTCACATTTGGAGAGCCCCCGTGTGCCTAAAAATTGGAGCTCCCCCACAAGTGACCCCATTTTGGAAACTAGACGCCCCAAGGAACTTATCTAGATGCATAGTGAGCCCTTTAAACCCCCAGGTGCTTCACAAATTGATCCGTAAAAATGAAAAAGTACTTTTTTTTCACAAACAAATTCTTTTAGCCTCAATTTTTTCATTTTCACATAGACAACAGGATAAAATGGATCCTAAAATTTGTTTGGCAATTTCTCCTGAGTACACCGATACTTCACATGTGGGGGTAAACCATTGTTTGGGCACATGGTAAGGCTCGGAAGGGAAGGAGCGCCATTTGACTTTTTGAATGAAAAATTATCTCCATCGTTAGCGGACACCATGTCGCGTTTGGAGAGACCCTGTGTGCTTAAACATTGGAGCTCCCCCACAAGTGACCCCATTTTGGAAACTGGACCCCCCAAGGAACTTATCTAGATGCCTAGTGAGCACTTTAAACCCTCAGGTGCTTCACAAATTGATCCGTAAAAATGAAAAAGTACTTTTTTTTCACAAAAAATTTATTTTCGCCTCAATTTTTTCATTTTCACATGGGCAATAGGATAAAATGGATCCTAAAGTTTGTTGAGCAATTTCTCCCGAGTACGCTGATACCTCATATGTGGGGGTAAACCACTGTTTGGGCACACGGCAGGGCTCGGAAGGGAAGGCGCGCCTTTTAACTTTTTGAATGGAAAATTAGCTCCAATTGTTAGCGGACACCATGTCGCATTTGGAGAGCCCCTGTGTGCCTATGCAATGGAGCTCCCCCACAAGTGACCCCATTTTGGAAACTAGACCCCCCAAGGAACTTATCTAGATGCATACTGAGCACTTTAAACCCCCAGGTGCTTCACAGAAGTTTATAATGCAGAGCCATGAAAATAAAAAATAATTTTTCTTTTCTCAAAAATGATTTTTTTAGCCTGGAATTTCCTATTTTGCCAATGGTAATAGGAGAAATTGGACCACAAATGTTGTTGTCCAGTTTGTTCTGAGTATGCAGATACCCCATATGTGGGGGTAAACCACTGTTTGGGCGCACGGCAGGGCTCAGAAGGGAAGGCACGCCATTTGGCTTTTTAAATGGAAAATTATCTCCAATCATTAGCGGACACCATGTCGCGTTTGGAGAGCCCCTGTGTGCCTAAACATTGGAGATCCCCCACAAATTACCCCATTTTGGAAACTAGACCCCCAAAGGAACTAATCTAGATGTGTAGTGAGCACTTTGAACCCTCAAGTGCTTCACAGAAGTTTATAACGCAGAGCCATGAAAATAAAAAAAAAAAATTATTTTCTCAAAAATGAATTTTAGCCCGCAATTTTTTATTTTCCCAAGGGTAACAGGAGAAATTTGACCTCAAAAGTTGTTGTCCAGTTTCTCCTGAGTACGCTGATACCCCATATGTGGGGGTAAACCACTGTTTAGGCACATGCTGGGGCTCGGAAGTGAAGTAGTGACGTTTTGAAATGCAGACTTTGATGGAATGCTCTGTGGGCGTCACGTTGCGTTTGCAGAGCCCCTGATGTGGCTAAACAGTAGAAACCCCCCACAAGTGTCCCCATTTTGGAAACTAGACCCCGAAAGGAACTTATCTAGATGTGAGGTGAGCACTTTGAACCCCCAAGTGCTTCACAGAAGTTCATAACACAGAGCAGTGAAAATAATAAATACGTTTTCTTTCCTCAAAAATAATTTTTTAGCCCAGAATTTTTTATTTTCCCAATGGTTACAGGAGAAATTGGACCACAAAAGTTGTTGTCCAGTTTCTCCTGAGTACGCTGATACCCCATGTGTGGGGGTAAACTACTGTTTGGGCACACGTGGGGGCTCAGAAGGGAAGTAGTGACTTTTGAAATGCAGACTTTGATGGAATGGTCTGCGGGCGTCACATTGCGTTTGCAGAGCCCCTGGTGTGCCTAAACAGTAGAAACCCCCCACAAGTGACCCCATTTTGGAAACTAGACCCCCAAAGGAACTTATCTAGATGTGTGGTGAGCACTTTCAACCCCCAAGTGCTTTACAGAAGTTTATAACGCAGAGCCGTGAAAATAATAAATACGTTTTCTTTCCTCAAAAATAATTTTTAGCCCAGAATTTTTTATTTTCCCAAGGGTTACAGGAGAAATTGGACCACAAAAGTTGTTGTCCAGTTTCTCCTGAGTACGCTGATGCCCCATGTGTGGGGGTAAACCACTGTTTGGGCACACGTGGGGGCTCAGAAGGGAAGTAGTGACTTTTGAAATGCAGACTTTGATGGAATGGTCTGCGGGCGTCACGTTGCGTTTGCAGAGCCCCTGGTGTGCCTAAACAGTAGAAACCCCCCACAAGTGACCCCATTTTGGAAACTAGACCCCCCAAGGAACTTATCTAGATATGTGGTGAGCACTTTGAACCCCCAAGTGCTTCACAGACGTTTACAACGCAGAGCCGTGAAAATAAAAAATCATTTTTCTTTCCTCAAAAATGATGTTTTAGCAAGCAATTTTTTATTTTTTCAAGGGTAACAGGAGAAATTGGACCCCAGTAATTGTTGCGCAGTTTGTCCTGAGTTTGTCCCATATGTGGGGGTAAACCACTGTTTGGGCACATGTCGGGGTTCGGAAGTGAGAGAGCACCATTTGAATTTTTGAATACAAGATTGGCTGGAATCAATGGTGGCGCCAGGTTGCGTTTGGAGACCCCCTGAAGTGCCTAAACAGTGGAAACCCCTCAATTCTACCTCCAACACACCCCTAACCCTTATCCCAACTGTAGCCGTAACCCTAATCACAACCCTAACCCCAACACACCCCTAACCACAACCCTAACCCCAACACACCCCTAACCCTAACCATAACCCTAATTCCAACCCAACCCTAAGGCTATGTGCCAACGTTGCGGATTCGTATGAGATTTTTCAGCACCATTTTTGAAAAATCCGCGGGTAAAAGGCACTGCGTTTTACCTGTGGATTTACCGTGGATTTCCAGTGTTTTTTGTGCGGATTTCACCTGTGGATTCCTATTGAGGAACAGGTGTAAAACGCTGCGGAATCCGCACAAAGAATTGGCATGCTGCGGAAAATACAACGCAGCGTTCCCGCGCGGTATTTTCTGCACCATGGGCACAGCGGATTTGGTTTTCCATATGTTTACATTGTACTGTAAACCTGATGGAACACTGCTGCGGATCCGCAGCCAAATCCGCACCGTGTGCACATAGCCTAATTCTAAAGGTATGTGCACACGCTGCAGAAAATGCTGCGGATCCGCAGCAGTTTCCCATGAGTTTACAGTTCAATGTGAACCTATGGGAACCAAAAATCGCTGTACACATGCTGCGGAAAAACTGCACGGAAACGCAGCGGTTTACATTCCGCAGCATGTCACTTCTTTCTGCGGATTCCGCAGCGGTTTTACAACTGCTCCAATAGAAAATCGCAGTTGTAAAACCGCAGTGAAATGCGCAGAAAAAACGCGGTAAATCCACGATAAATCGGCAGCGGTTTAGCACTGTGGATTTTTCAAATCCGCTGCGGAAAAATCCGCATAGGACCAGAATACGTGTGCACATACCGAAACCCTAACCCTAGCCCTAACCCTACCCCTAACCCTACCCCTAACCCTACCCCTAACCCTACCCCTAACCCTAACCCTAGCCCTAACCCTAGCCCTAACCCTACCCCTAACCCTACCCCTAACCCTACCCCTAACCCTAACCCTAACCCTAACCCTACCCCTAACCCTAACCCTACCCCTAACCCTACCCCTAACCCTAACCCTAGTTCTTACCCCAACCTTAGTGAAAAAAAAAAAAATTCTTTATTTTTTTTATTGTCCCTATCTATGGGGGTGACAAAGGGGGGGGGTCATTTACTATTTTTTTTATTTTGATCACTGAGATAGGTTATATCTCAGTGATCAAAACTCACTCTGGAACGAATCTGCCGGCCGGCAGATTCGGCGGGCGCACTGCACATGCGCCCGCCATTTTGGAAGATGGCGGCGCCCAGGAAAGAAGACGGACGGACCTCGGGCGGCTAGGTAAGTATAAGGGGGGGGAGATCAGGGCACGGGGGGGGCGTCGGAGCACGGGGGGTGGATCGGAGCATGGGGGGGTGGATCGGAACACGGGAGGGAGGATTGGAGCACGGGGGAGGATTGGAGCACGGGGTGAGGGATCGCTGTGCGGGGGGGTGGATCGGAGCACGGGGGGGGGGTCGCTGTGTGCGGGGGGGGATCGGAGTGCGGGGAGGTTTGATTGGAGCGCGGGGGGTGTGATTGGTGCACGGGGGAAGCGGACAGGAGGACGGGGGAGCGGAGCACAGGACCGAGGGGAGCGGACCACAGATCGGGGGGCTGGGGGGGCGATCGGTGGGGTGGGGTGGGTGCACATAAGTGTTTCCAGCCATGGCCGATGATATTGCAGCATCGGCCATGGCTGGATTGTAATATTTCACCAGTTTTTTAGGTGAAATATTACAAATCGCTCTGATTGGCAGTTTCACTTTCAACAGCCAATCAGAGCGATCGTAGCCACGAGGGGGTGAAGCCACCCCCCCTGGGCTAAACTACCACTCCCCCTGTCCCTGCAGATCGGGTGAAATGGGAGTTAACCCTTTCACCCGATCTGCAGGGACGCGATCTTTCCATGACGCATATGCTGCGTCATGGGTCGGAATGGCACCGACTTTCATGACGCAGCGTATGCGTCAAAGGTCGGGAAGGGGTTAAATGAGCGAGGTGGGGAAATTGGTGTGCCACTTGCTAAACTTGAGACCAAGTGGATTTGGTTGCTGGATACAGTCACACCTAGAGGGCTCAATGAAAATTTGAGCTTTGCCCCGTTCCTTTAAATAAATACCATCAGATTTTATGTATATTCTTATTCCCATTTTATACTGTTAGCTATTTTAATTACTTTATACTGTTTTTAACCTATTCATGTCCCCCTACCTAGTTTTTTAATTTTTCATCGTTTCTTTCCACTAATGATTTTTATATTGTTTCCTTGTAGTGATCTACTTACCTTTCCATGTATCTTGATTCCTTGCTGCTGCAGGAGGTGTCGTCTGTCAGGATATGTGGTGCCTTGGAGGAGCCTGATTCGGTCTGAACCCATTGGATGACTCTGCTGAAATAAAATACATAGTTGTAAAAAATATATATGTATATATGTTATAGAGAGAAGTATGCTTCAATACAATCAGATGGTATGTGTGTAACATCTGGCATCCTATTTCATGACGGCATTTTATTTCTCACAGCATCTCTCCTATGTCAATGTCTCCCTAGATCACTGAAATATTTTATCCCTTTATATATTTATGTGAGTGCCTGCTGTCCTGGTTACCGGCTCGGCATATCTGGGGTCATGTGGGCACCTTGCTGCATGAAGATTTGTTCATACATATCTCCCTTCTTGTTTATTGCTATTTCAGATCCATATACCCCCTTTCTTTAAATATTTTGGATTGTGTGCCATGTAGTTCATGGACGGTTTAAGTTTGCGAGATCCCACCCCCTAGTTATTCCCATTGAGTACCGAGTCCATCACCAGTTCATCACCAGCTTATCTAGATGCGGCCTCTGGTGGTGCGCATGCCCGGTCGGTGTGACGGTGACTTGGCCGTTCCGCGTCCTGTTGCTATGGAGACGTCGGGTACTCTGCCCCCGTACGTCCGGCGGCATGACGTGGACGGCGGAAGTGCCGGACACGGATGGACCGCGCATGCGCCGCCTACACCCGGGCTGTAGCGCTAGTTAGTGGGACACTATTTAATGGCGCCTGTGCGCCTCAGTAGCTATCCCCCCTGACGAAGGATCACTATCCGAAACGCGCGTCGGGGCGCGTTTGCAGGAGGACCTAGCTGACCCCGCTAATCCGGTCTAAGTTATTGAGGTATAGTGTGCTCCCTCTGTGATTTTGTATGCTCAGACAGTGTGGTGACTATGATTTTCTTGGCCATCTGTCTATATAAGTGACGGTTATCGACCCCATCTGAACAGAGAGTGTACAGTTGGTGGCTTGTATCAAGTAGATATAGAACAGATTGCATCTTCCTTTGCCACATTTTGGCTTGATTGCACTTAGGCATTTTTGGACTGATTCACTTACACTGCAATTGGAGTGGGACCAGATGAATTGTATGGTGTGATTACCTTGTCACCTGTTTTGCACATATTGCACTTTAGTGTTGGGTATCACATATCTGTGGTACCACGGGTACCCTTAGGTTTATATCTTTATATAATTTTTTTACTTTCTTCCTTGCACTTTGCACTTTGGCTCGTGCAGTCTGAATATACATACACGAATATATATTTTTTTGTCCACATTATTCTATACATAGATTGTTACCTGTCTAGTCTAAATCTATTTCTGGGGGCCACACCCTCGGCTATATATACAGACACCGGTGGGGTCAGCTTGTCTTTTTAAATTTGTATTTTTTGTATGATGTTTTAATCATTGTTTTCTACTGTGTTTCAAAAAAATTTTTTTTGTAACATATGGAATTTTTTTGTCCTCGTGCATACTTTCTTATATTTTAAAATATACAATTATTTGCCACTTATATTTAATAAAGGCGTTATTTAAATATATTCCCTGTCTGGTGTTACATCTTACTTTAATCTGTATACTGGTTATGGTTGTACTGATCTCTTGCTAAGTGGTTTTTCCACTAAACCTTCCACAGCGCACTGGTCACTTTTATATGGTATTTTTATTCATTTTTTATCTACGTTGGCACGTGTATATATACATAATACCATTGTGTTCTGTGGACTTGCTTAAACTTATATTACTGTGTTTTGCACAGGCCTCTTTTCCGCAGCCGGATATGGATTTTAAGTCAAGAGAGGCATCTTGGCAGGGACAAATAAACGCGGTATTTTCTAACAACGAGGTGGCACCTAATAATACTGATGGTTTAAATTTTGATGAAATTTTTAAAAACATTAGAAATCTCACTCATAAAAGAACTCGCTGTTGGTGGAGTAGAGCTTTCTTGGAAAACTACATCCAGCATAATTTGATTCCAAGGGGTTTACGGATACATGTCACTCCATCGTTTCCGGTGGGTGACGAGGAATTCATTAAGAGCTGGGAGGAAGTATGTAACCAGACCTCCAGACGACTAATGGAACTTCTAGTTAGATATAATTCCACATGTTTGACAGAGACTGATAAATCACTGGATGAGATGTACATCAAGGCCAAAGCATGTCTGTCTCCTGAACAGATTGGCACATTGGATGGGCAGTTGGAGAACCTGATGGACCAATGGATAAAAGATATCCGCACAACCCAGACTAGTAAATTATTGAGGGATCAAAAGGATTTTGCCATTGGAAAGGTCTATAAATGGCGTAGACCCAACGGCAATGGTACAGGCCATGAACGAAGTGCCTCAGTTTCCTCCAACTTGGCTCCAAGCGATGTCTCTGCTACTTCCTGTTCCGCCTCTGTGGTTGCATCGGTGGCATCAACACCAAAAAGAAAACGGGAACCTCGCTATGCACCTATTAAACGCAGTTTTGGCTATTCTCCGGAAAACTCAAATCTCAAGGTGATTAATCTTAGTAATCATGTTTTGACCAATGTAGAGATTGATGTTCTGCAAAAAGGCCTTATGTTCTGTCCCGTAGCTCAATTTAATAAGTTTACTGCAATAAAGGACCTGCATTTATTTGCCAGAAAACTGTTATTTAAAAAATTGTTTCATGATGAGGGTGCGTCACGATTGTTTCCCACAGAGGCGGAACAGGAGACATTGACCATACTTGAGGAACTGGCTAAAGAACACAACGAACCGATCGGAGGTAAGGTCCCGCACTCCATTCGTCCTAAATCGCGGAAGTTCCCTCCTTTGTCGGCATGTCCAACAATTGATGTATTCGTGAAAACCGTGAGTAGGGATTTTGATCATATACCACGTTTTCCGAATGGTGAAAATTTGAGTAATGAGGAGATTATGGCACTCCGGGGCCTACAGAATTGGAAGGACGTAGTATTCAAACCTGCCGACAAGGGAGGGAATATTGTGATATGGCCTAAGACTCTGTATGAGGGTGAAGCGTTCCGTCAGCTGGGGGCTAATATATGCTACAAAAAAATGACTTTTAACCCTCTGAGTAAGTTTCAAGGGGAGCTTGATATAATTCTGAAAACAGCCCTCGAATCAAATATTATCAGTAAGGAATTATTCGGAGCCCTTTGTGTACCCGAACCAACAATACCCACCCTATATCTATTACCAAAGGTCCACAAGAATCAGTCCAAACCACCCGGTAGGCCCATTATTTCTGGCTGTGGAAACTACTTAGAGAAAATTAACAGATTTATAGACTCCAGACTGCAGCCAATGGTCACTGAACTCCCTTCCTATATAAAGGACACAAATGACTTTCTTAAAAAGATTGATGGACTACATGTTGGTGTGGGGGCTCTCCTGGTATCTTGTGACGTGGAGAGCCTCTACACTAATATCCGACATGTTGATGGGATCCAGGCAGTCAAATACTATTTGGAGTCCTCGTTTTTGCCTGAGACCATGAGTGAGTTTGTGGTTCGGCTGCTTGAATTCTCGTTGTCCCATAATTTCTTTTTGTTTAAGGGGTCCCTCTACCTACAGCTCCAGGGCACTGCTATGGGTGCTTCGTTTGCACCCTCATATGCAAATTTGTTCCTGGGGCTGTGGGAGAGGGACATTTTTATGTCAGGACTTATGCCTTCGGTGGACCGCATCCCGTTGTGGGTGCGGTTCATCGATGACATATTTTTTATTTGGCAGGGTCCTATGGACGCACTGCGAGAGTTCATGGTACAGCTGAACCAGAATTCACGGAATCTACATTTGACATATAAGGTCCATACTGATGAGATAGAATTCTTGGATGTACGTGTTAATAGAGATGCGGATAATTGTCTTTCCACAAATATTTTCCGCAAAAATACATCAGTTAACGCTCTACTTCATGCGACCTCATCTCACCCCCCTTCGATGGTCAATGCTATTCCAATTGGTCAATTCCTACGACTACGGAGAATATGTTCCAATGATGTCGACTTCGAAGAACAATCGATACTATTAAAGGAGAGATTTATTGAGCGGGGCTATAGTCGGCGGTCCATTAAGAGGGGCTATAATAGAGCAAAGCATACAACACGTCATCAGGCCCTTTATGGGAGTCGGCCCCAAAAACTAAATCAGAAGGTGAGATTCATCACCCAATACAATGGCCAAAATGAAATGATGAGGTCTCTACTCTCTAAATCTTGGGGTATACTACAATCTGATCCCGTCTTAGCTCAGTACGTAGGGGAGGGTCCAAATATTACTTATCGTAGATCGAAGAACTTAGGTGACTATTTGGTCAAAAGTCATTATGATTTTAAACCTACTATCCCCACGTTTCTGGACAGCAGTAAACTGAGAAATGGATGCAAAGAATGTGGCAAATGTGTGGCCTGTTCAAATATAGTACGGGCTGAAACATTCACAGATTCCAGTGGGACCCGGACCTTTAAGATTAAACATACCATTACATGTACTACGAAGGCGGTGATCTATTATGCGGTGTGTCCATGTTCATTGATCTATGTAGGAATGACAACGAGGCAATTTAAAATACGTGTTCGTGAACACGTACGAGGCATAATGGCTGCCAAAACGACAGAGGACATGTCGGAGCTGAAGACGTTGCCAAAGCATTTTAAAATCCACCATAACAGTGACCCTTCTGGCCTTAGATTTATGGGTATTGACACCGTCACATTAAATGAGCGAGGTGGGGAAATTGGTGTGCCACTTGCTAAACTTGAGACCAAGTGGATTTGGTTGCTGGATACAGTCACACCTAGAGGGCTCAATGAAAATTTGAGCTTTGCCCCGTTCCTTTAAATAAATACCATCAGATTTTATGTATATTCTTATTCCCATTTTATACTGTTAGCTATTTTAATTACTTTATACTGTTTTTAACCTATTCATGTCCCCCTACCTAGTTTTTTAATTTTTCATCGTTTCTTTCCACTAATGATTTTTATATTGTTTCCTTGTAGTGATCTACTTACCTTTCCATGTATCTTGATTCCTTGCTGCTGCAGGAGGTGTCGTCTGTCAGGATATGTGGTGCCTTGGAGGAGCCTGATTCGGTCTGAACCCATTGGATGACTCTGCTGAAATAAAATACATAGTTGTAAAAAATATATATGTATATATGTTATAGAGAGAAGTATGCTTCAATACAATCAGATGGTATGTGTGTAACATCTGGCATCCTATTTCATGACGGCATTTTATTTCTCACAGCATCTCTCCTATGTCAATGTCTCCCTAGATCACTGAAATATTTTATCCCTTTATATATTTATGTGAGTGCCTGCTGTCCTGGTTACCGGCTCGGCATATCTGGGGTCATGTGGGCACCTTGCTGCATGAAGATTTGTTCATACATATCTCCCTTCTTGTTTATTGCTATTTCAGATCCATATACCCCCTTTCTTTAAATATTTTGGATTGTGTGCCATGTAGTTCATGGACGGTTTAAGTTTGCGAGATCCCACCCCCTAGTTATTCCCATTGAGTACCGAGTCCATCACCAGTTCATCACCAGCTTATCTAGATGCGGCCTCTGGTGGTGCGCATGCCCGGTCGGCGTGACGGTGACTTGGCCGTTCCGCGTCCTGTTGCTATGGAGACGTCGGGTACTCTGCCCCCATACGTCCGGCGGCATGACGTGGACGGCGGAAGTGCCGGACACGGATGGACCGCGCATGCGCCGCCTACACCCGGGCTGTAGCGCTAGTTAGTGGGACACTATTTAATGGCGCCTGTGCGCCTCAGTAGCTATCCCCCCTGACGAAGGATCACTATCCGAAACGCGCGTCGGGGTGCGTTTGCAGGAGGACCTAGCTGACCCCGCTAATCCGGTCTAAGTTATTGAGGTATAGTGTGCTCCCTCTGTGATTTTGTATGCTCAGACAGTGTGGTGACTATGATTTTCTTGGCCATCTGTCTATATAAGTGACGGTTATCGACCCCATCTGAACAGAGAGTGTACAGTTGGTGGCTTGTATCAAGTAGATATAGAACAGATTGCATCTTCCTTTGCCACATTTTGGCTTGATTGCACTTAGGCATTTTTGGACTGATTCACTTACACTGCAATTGGAGTGGGACCAGATGAATTGTATGGTGTGATTACCTTGTCACCTGTTTTGCACATATTGCACTTTAGTGTTGGGTATCACATATCTGTGGTACCACGGGTACCCTTAGGTTTATATCTTTATATAATTTTTTTACTTTCTTCCTTGCACTTTGCACTTTGGCTCGTGCAGTCTGAATATACATACACGTATATATATTTTTTTGTCCACATTATTCTATACATAGATTGTTACCTGTCTAGTCTAAATCTATTTCTGGGGGCCACACCCTCGGCTATATATACAGACACCGGTGGGGTCAGCTTGTCTTTTTAAATTTTTATTTTTTGTATGATGTTTTAATCATTGTTTTCTACTGTGTTTCAAAAAATTTTTTTTTGTAACATATGGAATTTTTTTGTCCTCGTGCATACTTTCTTATATTTTAAAATATACAATTATTTGCCACTTATATTTAATAAAGGCGTTATTTAAATATATTCCCTGTCTGGTGTTACATCTTACTTTAATCTGTACTTAGCACTAAGCAAGTAGTTGCCTCTATTCACACAAAGCACAATCCATGGCGGGAGTGGAACCCCACGCGTATTGACGCAAAGTGACATAGTAACATAGTAACATAGTTAGTAAGGCCGAAAAAAGACATTTGTCCATCCAGTTCAGCCTATATTCCATCATAATAAATACCCAGATCTACGTCCTTCTACAGAACCTAATAATTGTATGATACAATATTGTTCTGCTCCAGGAAGACATCCAGGCCTCTCTTGAACCCCTCGACTGAGTTCGCCATCACCACCTCCTCAGGCAAGCAATTCCAGATTCTCACTGCCCTAACAGTAAAGAATCCTCTTCTATGTTGGTGGAAAAACCTTCTCTCCTCCAGACGCAAAGAATGCCCCCTTGTGCCCGTCACCTTCCTTGGTATAAACAGATCCTCAGCGAGATATTTGTATTGTCCCCTTATATACTTATACATGGTTATTAGATCGCCCCTCAGTCGTCTTTTTTCTAGACTAAATAATCCTAATTTCGCTAATCTATCTGGGTATTGTAGTTCTCCCATCCCCTTTATTAATTTTGTTGCCCTCCTTTGTACTCTCTCTAGTTCCATTATATCCTTCATGAGCACCGGTGCCCAAAACTGGACACAGTACTCCATGTGCGGTCTAACTAGGGATTTGTACAGAGGCAGTATAATGCTCTCATCATGTGTATCCAGACCTCTTTTAATGCACCCCATGATCCTGTTTGCCTTGGCAGCTGCTGCCTGGCACTGGCTGCTCCAGGTAAGTTTATCATTAACTAGGATCCCCAAGTCCTTCTCCCTGTCAGATTTACCCAGTGGTTTCCCGTTCAGTGTGTAATGGTGATATTGATTCCCTCTTCCCATGTGTATAACCTTACATTTATCATTGTTAAACCTCATCTGCCACCTTTCAGCCCAAGTTTCCAACTTATCCAGATCCATCTGTAGCAGAATACTATCTTCTCTTGTATTAACTGCTTTACATAGTTTTATATCATCTGCAAATATCGATATTTTACTGTGTAAACCTTCTACCAGATCATTAATGAATATGTTGAAGAGAACAGGTCCCAATACTGACCCCTGCGGTACCCCACTGGTCACAGCGACCCAGTTAGAGACTATACCATTTATAACCACCCTCTGCTTTCTATCACTAAGCCAGTTACTAACCCATTTACACACATTTTCCCCCAGACCAAGCATTCTCATTTTGTGTACCAACCTCTTGTGCGGCACGGTATCAAACGCTTTGGAAAAATCGAGATACACCACGTCCAATGACTCACCGTGGTCCAGTCTATAGCTTACCTCTTCATAAAAACTGATTAGATTGGTTTGACAGGAGCGATTTCTCATAAACCCATGCTGATATGGAGTTAAACAGTTATTCTCATTGAGATAATCCAGAATAACATCCCTCAGAAACCCTTCAAATATTTTACCAACAATAGAGGTTAGACTTACTGGCCTATAATTTCCAGGTTCACTTTTAGAGCCCTTTTTGAATATTGGCACCACATTTGCTATGCGCCAGTCCTGCGGAACAGACCCTGTCGCTATAGAGTCACTAAAAATAAGAAATAATGGTTTATCTATTACATTACTTAGTTCTCTTAGTACTCGTGGGTGTATGCCATCCGGACCCGGAGATTTATCTATTTTAATCTTATTTAGCCGGTTTCGCACCTCTTCTTGGGTTAGATTGGTGACCCTTAATATAGGGTTTTCATTGTTTCTTGGGATTTCACCTAGCATTTCATTTTCCACCGTGAATACCGTGGAGAAGAAGGTGTTTAATATGTTAGCTTTTTCCTCGTCATCTACAACCATTCTTTCCTCACTATTTTTTAAGGGGCCTACATTTTCAGTTTTTATTCTTTTACTATTGATATAGTTGAAGAACAGTTTGGGATTAGTTTTACTCTCCTTAGCAATGTGCTTCTCTGTTTCCTTTTTGGCAGCTTTAATTAGTTTTTTAGATAAAGTATTTTTCTCCCTATAGTTTTTTAGAGCTTCAATGGTGCCATCCTGCATTTATTATCAGAGAAGCAATGTGCTTCTCTGTTTCCTTTTTGGCAGCTTTAATTAGTTTTTTAGATAAAGTATTTTTCTCCCTATAGTTTTTTAGAGCTTCAATGGTGCCATCCTGCTTTAGTAGTGCAAATGCTTTCTTTTTACTGTTAATTGCCTGTCTTACTTCTTTGTTTAGCCACATTGGGTTTTTCCTATTTCTAGTCCTTTTATTCCCACAAGGTATAAACCGCTTACACTGCCTATTTAGGATGTTCTTAAACATTTCCCATTTATTATCTGTATTCTCATTTCTGAGGATATTGTCCCAGTCTACCAGATTAAGGGCATCTCTAAGCTGTTCAAACTTTGCCTTCCTAAAGTTCAATGTTTTTGTGACTCCCTGACAAGTCCCCCTAGTGAAAGACAGGTGAAACTGCACAATATTGTGGTCGCTATTTCCTAAATGCCCAACCACCTGCAGATTTGTTATTCTGTCAGGTCTATTAGATAGTATTAGGTCTAAAAGTGCTGCTCCTCTGGTTGGATTCTGCACCAATTGTGAAAGATAATTTTTCTTGGTTATTAGCAGAAACCTGTTGCCTTTATGGGTTTCACAGGTTTCTGTTTCCCAGTTAATATCCGGGTAGTTAAAGTCCCAAAGTGTTTGCAGCTGTTCTTTGCTATTTTGCCAGCTATCATTGATTTTACTCTTGCATGTTTGCATCCTTTGCTGCCTTTATGATACTTTGCATGGATATATGTTTTGAGGGCTTTGTACATTTAACGCAGTGAGCTTATTGGATATGAGATATATCTTTTCCCCTCCTCTTTTTATGCTTGATTTTGTTTAATCTTGCTTATATATTCTATCATCTAGCACTATTGCACTTTCTTGTCTGTGTTTACATGTTTTGCCCCTAATTTATATATGCCCCACAAACTAGTTCTGGGACCATTAGCAACCATATCATAGGTTGTCCAGAAGTAGAAGAAATTAGCCGCACCACACAAATCTTCCTTATCCTTAAAAACCTTTGTCCTTTATTGCAAACATCGTGATGTGCACATGGTTACAAAGGGCAGGACGGCTGCAGATTAAGCTGGTGTAATCAATGGACGACGGCTGTTTCGCGTATTGCACGCTTCAACGGGTCCCGTTGTTTGCAATAAAGGACAAAGGTTTTTAAAGATAAGGAAGATTTGTGCGGTGCGGCTAATTTCTTCTACTTCTGGATTGATTGTACATGTTTTTTCAAGCGGGCACACCAATTTCTCGGGGAGTTACCGCATGGGGTGTTGTCGACTCAGTTAACCTGCTTCATCAGTGAGTATTCACCTTATTCCTAGTGCCATTCAGTTTACTCTTGTTTCTTATTGAATATATCATAGGTTGTTTTGGTGTGTGGTTCTGTAAGCCATGTTTGGCTTTCCTTTTTAAAAGCTTTTAATTTGTTTGTTTTCTCATATGTTGTTCATCATGCTTAAATAAAATTTCTCTTATTTTTGGTGATCACTGTTTTTGCATACCCATTTTTTTGCTTCCTCCACAGAGGGGAGGGATCTGTAGCACCAGAACAAGCAGGAAGAGGCAATGGGGTGGCCAGAGGGAGAAGGCGGGCAACTGTTCTACAGAGCACCCACACGTGTAAAGTTCCCAGGCCAAGGGTTAGGTGTTCCCCAGTCAGCAACTTTTGTTAAAGAAAGTGCAAACGATAAAAGAAAGGTCATTTGTAATCTATGCCGTACCAAGACCAATAGGGGATAACCACTACCAGCCTGACCACCACCAGCATGCTTAGTCACATGTCATCAAACTACTCGACTAAGTGGACAGAATGCCTGGGTAGACAATCAGTGTCTCCGGGTGACACCACTGCCTCTTTCCCTGTGTTACGTGCTTGCCAATCCCCTATCCATGACACAGGCTCGAATGCCTCCCACCCTGCTTCTGTCATTGCACATTCCTAAGCAATATCAGAAACCACGTCCAATTCCTTGTCCCAGTGCAGCGTTCAGCTGTCCCTACCCCAGGCCTTGGAATGCAAAGTTAAATACCAACCACCCACAGGGCCAAACACTAAAAGGGTACATTTCCAGACTCCTTGCCTTGGAAATGTTGCTGTTTAGGCTTATGGACACTAAGGCCTTTCGCCATCTCATGGCCCTGGAACTTGGTCTCCAAATGCCACTATTTTTCCCGGTGTGCCATCCCTGCTTTATACCAGCACGTGTCCCATAACATAACCCATGTCTTGACCAGTATAGTTACTGGGAAGGTCCACTTAATGACCGACATTGTGGGCCCTAGTTCTATCAGTGTTTCCTCCACCTCCTACATCAGTTCCTGCATTCCCTCCTCCTCCTCATCGGCTATCTCCGAATTGTCATCTATATCAGTCTCAAGCTGGAAGCACTGCTGAAAATAATTTGTGTATGTGACAAACAGCACATCACCACACAGTTGTGGAAAGGTATAACAGACCAAACAGATATGTGGCTCTTGCGGCTGAACCTCTGAACCTACAACCAGGCATGGTCATGTGTGAAAATGGTCATAACCTGGTGGAGGCTCTGAAGCTTGGCAACCTTGCACAAGTACCATGCCTGGCACACGTGCTAAAATTAGTGATTTAGCAGTTTCTGAAAACCTACCCAGATTTGCATGATCCCCTAGTGAAGGTACGCTGCCTGTGCACCCATTTCCGCAAGTCAGCTACAGTTGCCACCGGTCTGGCAGCACCACTTACAAGTGCCAGCTCACTGACTGGTGTGCGATGTTACCATGCACTGGAACTCCACGTTACATATGTTGGAAAGCTTTGTGAGAAGCAGAGGGCAGTATTTGAATACCAGCTACCACGTGTCCATCTGTATTCTAGTCAGCATTCGAACATAACTACTGAAGAGTGGGCATCAATGTAAGAAATCTGTGAGGTTCTTCAAAACTTTGAGGAATCAACCAATATGGTGAGCAGCCATGATGCCATAATCAGCATAACCGTCCCACTTCTGTGTTTTTTCAAACACGCGCTGCTCATAATTAAAGAGGAAGCTTTGCATGTGGACCAGGTGGACCATAAAGGAAGAATGTACCCAGGCTAGGTTCATCTCATCTTATCTGTGTAGATTGGGTGATAATAAAGTGGAGTATGAGGAGGAGGAGGAACAGGAGACGGTTGTCTGTGCTTCAGAGGGTACTACCCACACCAGCTTCATCCCATGTTTGGTGAGGATAGGCTGAAGAGGAGTATGAGGAAAGGGAGGAGAAGGAGTAGGAGGAGATTGAAAGTCATTTTCCAGGTTGGGATAGGGAAGTCTAGCCTGTTCGGAGTCTAACACATATGGCTGATTCTATGTCCTGCTGCTTTTCCCATGACCGACACATTTTACGCATTTTGGTCAACACTGATTACTGGTTGTTTACCCTTCTTGACCAACGCTACAAGGAGTACTTTCCATCTGTCATTCCTGTTGCATAGGGGCTTCTAAAATGGTGCAATACCAGGAGGCCCTAGTTGAACAATAAAAAAATTTCCATCTGACAACACTAGTGGCAGAGGTTATAGATACTTGGGCAACACAGGAGGAAAGACGAAGGAGACACACACCAGGTCTAACAGAGGCAGGAGAACACTATCAACGGACTGGGACCATTTCATTAGGCCCTCACAGTGAAGTGGTATCTAGCCAACCATACAGTGACTCATCTGCGCCGTACAACTATTGGGTATCCAAGCTGGACATGTGGCATGAACTGTTCCTCTATACCTTGGAGTTGCTGGCCTGCCATGCCACTAGTGTTTTCCAGAGCTGGTTTTTAGTTTCACTGGTGGCATAATAACTGATAGGTGCATCTACCTGTCAACTGAAAATTCTAACAGGCTGACTCTTATCAAAATGAAAATGGCCTGGATTGGCCCAGATTTCTCAACTCCATGAGCTGACAGCAGCAGAGCCTGACACCAATTCAAATGTTCCTTTTTTCTGATGTATTCCTATGCACCCCTTCCCATCCAAAAAGGGCATATGGTTCATGTTTTCTTCTTTTTCTTGTCCTCTTCCTCCTATTCCTCCACCATATCAACAGGGTCATCACTCTGCCCTGACTCAAAATCTTTATACAGTCATCAGGTGGCCCTCATTAAAAATTTTTATAGGGACATCAGGTGGCTCTGAAAATCTTTATAGGGTCAACATTGGACCATTCTGAAGTGGCCTTCTATGAGCCCCGACCTAACACCTATTACCGTATATACTCGGGTATAAGCCAAAATTTTCAGCTCATTTTTTTAGGCTAAAACTGCCCCTCTCGGCTTATACTCGAGTCATTGTCCCAGGGGGTTGGCGAGGAAGGGGGAGAGACAGGAGTGGCGGCTGTCACATCACACTCACCCCCACCTGACGCATCTCTGCATGTCCCTGCTTCTCAGATGGTCTCTGGCGCCTGCGGCTCTTCCTGTGTTCAGCGGTCACGTGGTACCACACATTAAAGTAATGAATATGGACGCGACTCCACTCCCATAGGCGTGGAGCGCATATTCATTCCTTTAATGAGCGGTACATTGTGACCGCTGTTGTGAATTCTGTGGTCAAGCTCCCTCCTGTAGTCATGAGTGGTACTTCAGCTGGTTCTGTCCATGAGCTTCATCTGGTGGATGTGAGTGGGGCTGCGGCTTCTGAGTTTCCTTCCTCAGGTGACGAGGTTAGGTCATTAGAAGCTGCTCTATTTAACTCCACCTAGTTCTTTGTTCCTTGCCTCCAGTCAATGTTCCAGTATTGGTCTTGCAAAAATAGGGAAAAAGGAAAAAAATGGGAAGAAAATAAGTCAGCTCACCAATCCCTCAACAGTGCAATGATGTCCATGCACGGAGCCGCCTTGGTCAAGGGCGTAGTCCAGAGCCAGCAATGAAAAAGAAAAAATAATCTCCAGCATGGATCTTCTAAAAAGTTGCTAGTAACTATCAGGTCACTTTGTGTACTCTTAACCACCAGGTCCATTGTGTTTCTGAATCACCAGATCAAAACAGTACTGGAGGCCCAAAGTACTAATGCTTCTCAATAGAGGGAAAAGAGAAGTTCTGAGACCATTTTTTTTTTGTCTGCACTGTGTTTTGCCTTTCTTTTCCCCTAGACATTTGGGTGGTTCAGGACACAGGTGTAGTGATGGACATTAAAGGTCTGTCTTCTTGTGTGGATCATCTCACTGCAAGAGTACAAAATATTCAAGACTTTGTGGTTCAGAATTCTATGTTAGAACCTAGAATTCCTATTCCTGATTTGTTTTCTGGAGATAGAGCTAAGTTTCTGAGTTTTAAAAATAATTGTAAACTATTTCTGGCTTTGAAACCCCGCTCCTCTGGTGACCCAGTTCAACAAGTTAAGATCATTATTTCTTTATTACGTGGCGACCCGCAGGACTGGGCATTTTCCCTTTCGCCAGGAGATCCTGCATTATGTAATATTGATGCGTTTTTCTGGCGCTCGGATTGCTTTATGATGAACCTAATTCAGTGGATCAGGCAGAGAAAAATTTGCTGGCTCTGTGTCAGGGTCAGGATGAGGTAGAGATATACTGTCAGAAGTTTAGGAAGTGGTCTGTGCTCACTCAATGGAATGAATGTGCGCTGGCAGCAATTTTCAGAAAGGGTCTCTCTGAAGCCCTTAAGGATGTTATGGTGGGATTTCCTATGCCTGCTGGTCTGAATGAGTTTATGTCTTTGGCCATTCAGATCGATCGACGCTTACGTGAGCGTAAAACTGTGCACCATTTGGCGGTATTATCTGAACATAAACCTGAGCCTATGCAATGTGATAGGACTTTGACCAGAGCTGAACGGCAAGAACACAGACGTCAGAATGGGCTGTGTTTTTACTGTGGTGATTCCACTCATGCTATTTCCGATTGTCCTAAGCGCACTAAGCGGTTCGCTAGGTCTGCCACCATTGGTACGATACAGTAGAAATTTCTTTTGTCCGTTACTTTGATCTGCTCTTTGTCGTCCTATTCTGTCATGGCATTTGTGGATTCAGGCGCTGCCCTGAATTTGATGGACTTGGAGTTTGCTAGGCGCTGTGGGTTTTTCTTGGAGCCCTTGCAGTATCCTATTCCACTGAGAGGAATTGATGCTACGCCTTTGGCCAAGAATAAGCCTCAGTACTGGACCCAACTGACCATGTGCATGGCTCCTGCGCACCAGGAGGATATTCGCTTTTTGGTGTTGCATAATCTGCATGATGTAGTCATGTTGGGGTTGCCATGGCTACAAGTCCATAACCCAGTATTGGATTGGAAATCAATGTCTGTGTCCAGCTGGGGTTGTCAGGGGGTGCATGGTGATGTTCCATTTCTGTCTGTTTCGTCATCCACCCCTTCTGAGGTCCCAGAGTTCTTGTCGGATTACTGGGATGTATTTGATGAGCCCAAGTCCAGTGCCCTATCTCCGCATAGGGATTGCGATTGTGCTATCAATTTGATTCCTGGTAGTAAGTTTCCTAAAGGTCGACTGTTTAATTTGTCTGTGCCTGAGCACGCCGCTATGCGGAGTTACGTAAAGGAGTCCTTGGAGAAGGGTCATATTCACCAGTCGTCATCACCATTGGGAGCAGGGTTCTTTTTTGTGGCCAAGAAGGATGGTTCGCTGAGACCTTGTATCGATTACCGCCTTCTAAATAAAATCACAGTCAAATTTCAGTACCCCTTGCCGCTGCTGTCTGATTTGTTTGCTCGGATTAAGGGGGCTAGTTGGTTCACCAAGCTAGATCTTCGTGGTGCGTATAATCTTGTGCATATTAAACAGGGCGATGAATGGAAAACAACATTTAATACGCCCGAGGGCCATTTTGAGTACCTGGTTATGCCATTCGGGCTTTCCAATGCTCCATCAGTATCTCAGTCCTTTATGCATGACATCTTCCGAGAGTACCTGGATAAATTCCTGATTGTATAGTTGGATGATATTTTGATCTTCTCGGATGATTGGGAGTCTCACGTGAAGCAGGTTAGAATGGTGTTCCAGGTCCTGCGTGCTAATTCTTTGTTTGTGAAGGGGTCAAAGTGTCTCTTTGGTGTTCAGAAGGTTTCATTTTTGGGTTTCATTTTTTCCCCTTCTACTATCGAGATGGACCCTGTTAAAGTTCAGGCCATTTATGAGTGGACTCAGCCAACATCTCTGAAGATTCTGCAAAAGTTCCTGGGCTTTGCTAATTTTTATCGTCGCTTCATCAATAATTTTTCTAGTAGTGACTGATTTAACCAAGAAGGGTGCTGATGTGGTCAATTGGTCTTCTGCTGCTGTGGAAGCTTTTCAGGAGTTGAAGCGTCGTTTTTCTTCTGCCCTTGTGTTGTGCCAGCCAGATGTTTCGCTCCCGTTCCAGGTCGAGGTTGATGCTTCTGTGATTGGAGCAGGGGCTGTTTTGTCGCAGAGAAGTTCTGATGGCTCGGTGATGAAACCATGTGCCTTCTTTTCCAGGAAGTTTTCGCCTGCTGAGCGTAATTATGATGTTGGCAATCGAGAGTTGCTGGCCATGAAGTGGGCATTCGAGGAGTGGCGTCATTGGCTTGAAGGAGCTAAGCATCGCGTGGTGGTCTTGACTGATCACAATAACTTGACTTATCTCGAGTCTGCCAAACGGTTGAATCCTAGACAGGCTCGTTGATCGCTGTTTTTCTCCCGTTTTGACTTTGTGGTTTCTTACCTTCCGGGCTCTAAGAATGTGAAGGCGGATGCCCTTTCTTGGAGTTTTGTGCCCGACTCTCCGGGTTTGCTTGAGCCGGCGGGTATTCTCAAAGAGGGGGTAATTTTGTCTGCCATCTCCCCTGATTTGCGGCGGGTGCTGCAAAAATTTCAGGCTAATAGACCTGACCGTTGCCCAGTGGAGAAACTGTTTGTCCCTGATAAATGGACGAGTAGAGTTATCTCTGAGGTTCATTGTTCGGTGTTGGCTGGTCATCCTGGAATCTTTGGTACCAGAGATTTGGTGGCTAGATCCTTTTGGTGGCCGTCTCTGTCGCGGGATGTGCGTTCGTTTGTGCAGTCCTGTGGGATTTGTGCTCGGGCTAAGCCCTGCTGTTCTCGTGCCAGTGGGTTGCTTTTGCCCTTGCCGGTCCCGAAGAGGCCCTGGACACATATCTCTATGGATTTTATTTCGGATCTCCCCGTCTCTCAAAAGATGTCGGTCATTTGGGTGGTTTGTGATCGCTTCTCTAAGATGGTCCATTTGGTACCCTTGCTAAATTGCCTTCCTCCTCTGATTTGGTGCCATTGTTTTTCCAACATGTGGTTCGTTTACATGGCATTCCGGAGAACATCGTTTCTGACAGAGGTTCCCAGTTTGTTTCGAGGTTTTGGCGAGCCTTTTGTGCTAGGATGGGCATTGATTTGTCTTTTTCCTCGGCTTTCCATCCTCAGACAAATGGTCAAACTGAACGAACCAATCAGACCTTGGAAACATATCTGAGATGTTTTGTTTCTGCTGATCAGGATGATTGGGTGTCCTTTTTGCCTTTGGCTGAGTTCGCCCTTAATAATCGGGCCAGCTCGGCTACTTTGGTTTCGCTGTTTTTCTGCAATTCTGGTTTCCATCCTCGTTTCTCTTCAGGGCAGGTTGAGTCTTCGGACTGTCCTGGTGTGGATACTGTGGTGGATAGGTTGCAGCAGATTTGGACTCATGTAGTGGACAATTTGACATTGTCCCAGGAGAAGGCTCAACGTTTCGCTAATCGCAGGCGCTGTGTGGGTCCCCGACTTCGTGTTGGGGATTTGGTTTGGTTGTCGTCTTGTTATATTCCAATGAAAGTTTCCTCTCCTAAGTTTAAGCCTCATTTCATTGGTCCATATAGGATTTCTGAGGTTCTTAATCCTGTGTCTTTTCGTTTGACCCTTCCAGCTTCTTTTTCCATCCATAATGTATTCCATAGGTCATTGTTGCGGAGATACGTGGCACCTGTGGTTCCATCCGTTGATCCTCCTGCTCCGGTTTTGGTTGAGGGGGAGTTGGAGTATGTAGTGGAGAAGATTTTGGATTCTCGTGTTTCGAGACGGAAACTCCAGTACCTGGTTAAGTGGAAGGGTTATGGTCAGGAAGATAATTCCTGGGTCTTTGCCTCTGATGTTCATGCTGCCGATCTGGTTCGTGCCATTCATTTGGCTCATCCTGGTCGGCCTGGGGGCTCTGGTGAGGGTTCGGTGACCCCTCCTCAAGGGGGGGTACTGTTGTGAATTCTGTGGTCAAGCTCCCTCCTGTGGTCATGAGTGGTACTTCGGCTGGTTCTGTCCATGAGCTTCATCTGGTGGATGTGAGTGGGGCTGCGGCTTCTGAGTTTCCTTCCTCAGGTGACGAGGTTAGGTTGTTAGGTGCTGCTCTATTTAACTCCACCTAGTTCTTTGTTCCTTGCCTCCAGTCAATGTTCCAGTATTGGTCTTGCTCTCTCCTGGATCGTCTTGTGGCCTGTCTGCCCTGCATAAGCTAAGTTCTGCTTGTGTTACTTTTGTTTGCTATTTTTTCTGTCCAGCTTGCTATATTGGTTTTTCTTGCTTGCTGGAAGCTCTGGGACGCAGAGGAAGCACCTCCGTGCTGTTAGTCGGTACGGAGGGTCTTTTTGCGCCCTCTGCGTGGTTGTTTGTAGGTTTTTGTGCTGACCGCAAAGCCATCTTTACTATCCTCGGTCTATTCAGTAAGTCGGGCCTCACTTTGCTAATACCTATTTCATCTCTGTGTTTGTATTTTCATCTTTGCTCACAGTCATTATATGTGGGGGGCTGCCTTTTCCTTTGGGGAATTTCTCTGAGGCAAGGTAGGCTTATTTTTCTATCTTCAGGGCTAGCTAGTTTCTCAGGCTGTGCCCGAGGTGCCTAGGTCTGGTCAGGAGCGCTCCACGGCTACCTCTAGTGTGGTGTGATAGGATTAGGGATTGCGGTCAGCAGAGTTCCCACGTCTCAGAGCTCGTCCTATGTTGCTAGGAACTATCAGGTCACTTTGTGTGCTCTTAACCACCAGGTCCATTGTGTTTCTGAATCACCAGATCATAACAGACCGCTGAACACAGGAACAAGCTGCCAGCGCGGCGGAGACCATCGGAGAAGCAGAGACATACAGAGAGACCGCGCCAGGAGGGTGAGTATGAGGGGGGAGGGTGAGCCATGCGATATTCACCTGTCCAAATTCCACCGCCGCGCTGTGTCTTCCGCATCCTCTGGCTGTAACGTTCAGGTCAGAGGGCGAGATGATATGGTTAGTGCGCGCCCTCTGCCTGAACAGTCACTGCAGAGACCCGGAACACACAGCGGCCTACGGTGGTGGAACGGAGACAAGTGAATATTACAAGTGCCGGTGTCCTGAGCCAGCGGCGACTCTGGCACCTGGCCCCCCTACCGCACTGGTGTCCCCGCCTGCTCAGGCCTCCAGCACTCGGCGCCCAGCGACGAGAGGTATGTCATTTTTTTTTTATTCGCAGCAGCAGAAGCATACAGAGCATATTATATTATGGAGCATTTTATGGGGCCATCAACCTTTGTGCAGTATTATGTGGTGGATAATATTCTATGGAGCATCTTATGGGGCCATCAACCTTTATGGAGCAGCATATGGGGGATAATATGCTATGGAGCATCTTATGGGGCTATCAACCTTTGTGTAGCATTATATGGGGCATAATATTCTATGGAGCATCTTCTGAGGCCATCAACCTTGGTGCAGAATTATATGGGGCATAATATTCTATGGAGCATCTTATGGGCCATCAACCTTTATGGAGCAGCATATGAGGCATATTATTCTATTGAGCTTCTTATCGGGCCATCAACCTTTGTGCAGCATTATATGGGGCATAATAGTCTATGGAGCATCTTATGGGGCCATCAAACTTTGTGCAGCATCATATGGGCATAATATTCTATGGAGCATCTTATGGGGCCATCATTAACCTTTTATTTTAATCAGTGGTACCATGTGACCGCTGAACACAGGAACAAGCTGCCGGCACGTGCCGGAGACTGTTGTGAATTTGCTTTTTGGCTCCCTCTAGTGGTTACTAGTTTTTTGACTCTGGTTTTTCTGTCTTTCCTTTTATCCGCACCTGGGTCGTTAGTTAGGGGCGTTGCTTTATAAGCTCCCTGGACACTCAGTTCTATGCCTGGCAACGTAGTTATCAGAGCTAATCTGCTGTGCTCTTGTCTACTGATCCTGGTCCGGTTATTCAGCTAAGTCATTTACTTTGCTTTTTGCTATTTGTTTTTGGTTTTGTATTTTTGTCCAGCTTGTTCCTAATCTGTATCCTGACTTTTGCTGGAAGCTCTAGGGCGCTGGTGTTCTCCCCCCGGACCGTTAGACGGTTCGGGGGTTCTTGAATTTCCAGTGTGGATTTTTGATAGGGTTTTTTGTTGACCATATAAGTTACCTTTCTATATTCTGCTATTAGTTAGCGGGCCTCTCTGTGCTAAACCTGGTTCATTTCTGTGTTTGTCATTTCCTCTTACCTCACCGTTATTATTTGTGGGGGGCTTCTATCCTGCTTTGGGGTCCCTTTCTCTGGAGGCAAGAGAGGTCTTTGTTTTCCTCTACTAGGGGTAGTTAGATTCTCCGGCTGGCGCGAGTCATCTAGGATCAACGTAGGTATGACCCCCGGCTACTTCTAGTGTTGGCGTTAGGAGTAGATATATGGTCAACCCAGTTACCACTGCCCTATGAGCTGGATTTTTGTATCTTGCAGACTTCCACGTTCCTCTGAGACCCTCGCCATTGGGGTCATAACAGTTTGCCAGGCCAATATTAAATGTTTAATGCATTGCAAAAGAGGGATTATAAGAAAGAAGATTCTGAGTTTTTTTTTCTCCTCTCTCATTTTTTTTTTCTTCATCCCCTTTACCTCAGAGTGGCTTATGCTTGCTGCAGACATGAATGTCCAGACCTTGATTACAAGTGTGGACCAGCTGGCTACTCGTGTGCAGGGCATACAAGATTATGTTATCAGAAGTCCTGGGTCAGAACCTAAGATACCGATTCCTGAACTGTTTTCCGGAGACAGGTTTAAGTTTAGGAATTTCAAGAATAATTGTAAATTGTTTTTGTCCCTGAGACCCTGTTCATCTGGAGACTCCGCTCAGCAAGTAAAAATTGTTATTTCGTTCTTACGGGGTGACCCTCAAGATTGGGCTTTTTCGCTGGCGCCAGGAGATCCGGCATTGGCTGATATTGATGCGTTTTTTCTGGCGCTCGGTTTACTTTATGAGGAACCCAATCTTGAGATTCAGGCAGAAAAGGCCCTGCTGGCTATGTCTCAGGGGCAGGACGAGGCTGAAGTGTATTGCCAAAAATTTCGGAAATGGTCCGTGCTGACACATTGGAACGAGTGTGCACTGGCCGCTAATTTTAGAAATGGTCTTTCTGATGCCATTAAAGATGTTATGGTGGGTTTTCCCATTCCCACAGGTCTGAATGATGCTATGGCACTGGCTATTCAAATTGACCGGCGATTGCGGGAGCGCAAGACCGCAAATTCCCTCATGGTGTTGTCTGAACAGACACCTAATTCGGTGCAATGTGATAGAAAAACCGCAAATTCCCTCATGGTGTTGTCTGAACAGACACCTGATTTAATGCAATGTGATAGAATCCTGACCAGAAATGAGCGGAAAATTCATAGACGCCGGAATGGCTTGTGCTACTACTGTGGTGATTCTACACATGTTATCTCAGCATGCTCTAAACGTATAGCTAAGGTTGTTGGTCCGGTCACCGCTGGAAATTTGCAATCTAAATTTATTCTGTCTGTAACTTTGATTTGCTCACTGTCGTCTTATCCTGTCATGGCGTTTGTAGATTCAGGTGCTGCCCTGAGTCTTATGGATCTGTCATTTGCTAAGCGCTGTGGTTTTACTCTTGAACCATTAGAAAATCCTATTCCTCTTAGGGGTATTGATGCTACGCCATTGGCAGCAAATAAACCGCAGTATTGGACACAGGTTACCATGTGCATGACTCCTGAACACCGCGAGGTGATACGTTTTCTTGTTTTACATAAAATGCATGATTTGGTTGTTTTAGGGCTGCCATGGTTACAGACCCATAATCCCGTCCTGGACTGGAAGGCTATGTCAGTTTCTAGTTGGGGCTGTCGTGGTATTCATGGGGATACCCTGCCTGTGTCTATTGCTTCTTCTACGCCTTCGGAAGTTCCGGAGTATTTGTCTGATTATCAGGATGTCTTTAGCGAGTCCAGGTCCAGTGCATTGCCTCCTCATAGGGACTGTGACTGTGCTATAGATTTGATTCCAGGCAGTAAATTTCCTAAGGGAAGACTCTTTAATCTGTCGGTACCTGAACATACCGCTATGCGTTCGTATATCAAGGAGTCTTTGGAGAAAGGACATATTCGTCCGTCTTCTTCCCCTCTTGGTGCAGGATTCTTTTTTGTGGCTAAAAAGGACGGATCTTTGAGGCCTTGTATTGATTATCGGCTTTTAAATAAGATCACTGTCAAATTTCAGTATCCTCTGCCGCTGTTGTCTGACTTGTTTGCCCGAATTAAAGGTGCCAAGTGGTTCACCAAGATAGACCTTCGTGGTGCGTACAACCTTGTGCGCATTAAGCAAGGTGATGAATGGAAAACCGCATTCAATACGCCCGAAGGTCATTTTGAGTACTTGGTGATGCCTTTTGGGCTCTCCAATGCGCCTTCAGTTTTTCAGTCCTTTATGCATGACATTTTCCGGAAGTATCTGGATAAATTTTTGATCGTTTATCTGGATGATATTTTGTTTTTTTCTGATGATTGGGACTCGCATGTGGAGCAGGTCAGGTTGGTCTTTAAAATTTTGCGTGAAAATTCTTTGTTTGTCAAAGGCTCAAAGTGTCTCTTTGGTGTACAGAAGGTTCCCTTTTTGGGGTTTATTTTTTCCCCTTCTGCTGTGGAGATGGACCCGGTCAAGGTCCGAGCTATTCTTGATTGGACTCAGCCCTCGTCAGTTAAGAGTCTTCAGAAGTTCTTGGGTTTCGCTAACTTCTACCGTCGTTTTATCGCTAATTTTTCTAGCATTGTGAAACCTTTGACGGATATGACCAAGAAGGGCTCCGATGTAGCTAACTGGGCTCCTGCTGCCGTGGAGGCTTTCCAGGAGTTGAAACGCCGGTTTATTTCGGCGCCTGTTTTGTGCCAGCCCGATGTCTCACTTCCCTTTCAGGTTGAGGTGGATGCTTCGGAGATTGGAGCAGGGGCCGTTTTGTCGCAGAGAGGCCCTGGTTGCTCTGTTATGAAACCTTGTGCCTTTTTCTCTAGGAAGTTTTCGCCTGCCGAGCGAAATTATGATGTGGGCAATCGGGAGTTGTTGGCCATGAAGTGGGCATTTGAGGAGTGGCGTCATTGGCTCGAGGGTGCTAAGCATCGTGTGGTGGTCTTGACTGATCACAAAAATCTGATGTATCTCGAGTCTGCTAAACGCCTTAATCCGAGACAGGCCCGCTGGTCATTGTTTTTCTCCCGCTTTGATTTTGTTGTCTCGTATTTACCAGGTTCAAAGAATGTGAAGGCCGATGCTCTTTCTAGGAGCTTTGTGCCTGATGCTCCTGGAGTCGCTGATCCTGTTGGTATTCTTAAGGATGGAGTTATCTTATCAGCTATTTCTCCGGATCTGCGACGTGTGTTGCAGAGATTTCAAGCTGATAGGCCTGAGTCTTGTCCACCTGACAGACTGTTTGTTCCGGATAAGTGGACCAGCAGAGTCATTTCCGAGGTTCATTCCTCGGTGTTGGCAGGTCACCCGGGAATTTTTGGCACCAGAGATCTGGTGGCCAGGTCCTTTTGGTGGCCTTCTTTGTCAAGGGATGTGCGGTCATTTGTGCAGTCCTGTGGGACTTGTGCTAGAGCTAAGCCTTGCTGTTCTCGTGCCAGCGGGTTGCTCTTGCCCTTGCCTGTCCCGAAGAGACCTTGGACACATATCTCCATGGATTTCATTTCTGATCTTCCGCTATCTCAGGGCATGTCTGTTATCTGGGTGATATGTGATCGCTTCTCCAAGATGGTCCATTTGGTTCCTTTGCCTAAGCTGCCTTCCTCTTCCGATCTGGTTCCTGTGTTTTTCCAGAACGTGGTTCGTTTGCACGGCATCCCTGAGAATATTGTGTCAGATAGAGGATCCCAGTTCGTTTCCAGGTTCTGGCGATCCTTTTGTAGTAGGATGGGCATTGATTTGTCGTTTTCGTCTGCTTTCCATCCTCAGACTAATGGACAGACGGAGCGAACCAATCAGACTTTGGAGGCTTATTTGAGGTGTTTTGTCTCTGCTGATCAGGACGATTGGGTGACATTCTTGCCGTTGGCTGAGTTTGCCCTTAATAATCGGGCTAGTTCCGCCACCTTGGTTTCGCCTTTTTTCTGCAACTCTGGTTTCCATCCTCGCTTTTCTTCAGGTCATGTGGAGTCTTCTGACTGTCCTGGGGTGGATTCTGTGGTGGATAGGTTGCAGCGGATCTGGAATCATGTGGTGGACAACTTGAAGTTGTCACAGGAGAGGGCTCAGCGCTTTGCCAACCGCCGCCGCGGTGTGGGTCCCCGACTACGCGTTGGGGATTTGGTATGGCTTTCTTCCCGCTTTGTTCCTATGAAGGTCTCCTCTCCTAAATTTAAACCTCGTTTTATTGGTCCTTACAAGATATTGGAAATCCTTAATCCTGTATCTTTTCGTCTGGATCTTCCTGTGTCGTTTGCTATTCACAATGTATTTCATAGGTCCTTGTTGCGGCGGTACGTTGTGCCTGTAGTTCCTTCTGCTGAGCCTCCTGCTCCGGTGTTGGTTGAGGGCGAGTTGGAGTACGTGGTGGAGAAGATCTTGGATTCTCGCCTCTCCAGGCGAAGACTTCAGTACCTGGTCAAGTGGAAGGGCTATGGTCAGGAGGATAATTCCTGGGTGGTCGCCTCTGATGTTCATGCGGCCGATTTAGTTCGTGCCTTTCATGCCGCTCATCCTGATCGCCCTGGTGGTCGTGGTGAGGGTTCGGTGACCCCTCACTAAGGGGGGGGTACTGTTGTGAATTTGCTTTTTGGCTCCCTCTAGTGGTTACTAGTTTTTTGACTCTGGTTTTTCTGTCTTTCCTTTTATCCGCACCTGGGTCGTTAGTTAGGGGCGTTGCTTTATAAGCTCCCTGGACACTCAGTTCTATGCCTGGCAACGTAGTTATCAGAGCTAATCTGCTGTGCTCTTGTCTACTGATCCTGGTCCGGTTATTCAGCTAAGTCATTTACTTTGCTTTTTGCTATTTGTTTTTGGTTTTGTATTTTTGTCCAGCTTGTTCCTAATCTGTATCCTGACTTTTGCTGGAAGCTCTAGGGCGCTGGTGTTCTCCCCCCGGACCGTTAGACGGTTCGGGGGTTCTTGAATTTCCAGTGTGGATTTTTGATAGGGTTTTTTGTTGACCATATAAGTTACCTTTCTATATTCTGCTATTAGTTAGCGGGCCTCTCTGTGCTAAACCTGGTTCATTTCTGTGTTTGTCATTTCCTCTTACCTCACCGTTATTATTTGTGGGGGGCTTCTATCCTGCTTTGGGGTCCCTTTCTCTGGAGGCAAGAGAGGTCTTTGTTTTCCTCTACTAGGGGTAGTTAGATTCTCCGGCTGGCGCGAGTCATCTAGGATCAACGTAGGTATGACCCCCGGCTACTTCTAGTGTTGGCGTTAGGAGTAGATATATGGTCAACCCAGTTACCACTGCCCTATGAGCTGGATTTTTGTATCTTGCAGACTTCCACGTTCCTCTGAGACCCTCGCCATTGGGGTCATAACAGGAGACCATCGGAGAAGCAGAGATATACAGAGAGACCGCGCCAGGAGGGGGAGTATGATGGGGGAGGGGGAGCCATGCAATATTCACCTGTACCCATTCCACCGTCGCGCTGTGTCTTCCGCGTCCTCTGGCTATGACGTTCAGCATATGCAGCATTATATGGGGCATATTTTAATATGGAGCATCTTATTGGGCCCATCATGAACTTTATGGAGCATTATATGGGGCTCCTGATTCAATATGGATATTCAAAAACACTTAACCTACTGATGCCTCAATTAATTTTACTTTTATTGGTATCTATTTTTATTTTTGAAATGTGCCAGTAGCTGCTGCATTCCCCACCCTAGGCTTATACTCGAGCCAATAAGTTTTCTCAGTTTTTTGTGGCAAAATTAGGGGTCTCAGCTTATACTCGGGTCGGCTTATACTCGAGTATATATGGTAAGCATCTTTGGAAAGAGATGAAACATGCCATCTGGAGAAGGCAACCTTCAAACACGAGACAACTGGAGCAGTTACCTCTTGAGGAGTGAGCCAAAATACCAGTTGAGAGGTGCAGAAGTCTCATTGACAGTTACAGGAATCGTTTCATTGCCTCAAAAGGTTGTACAACAAAATATTAACTTAAGGGTACCATCATTTCTGTCCAGGCCTATTTCATGAGTTTTATTTTTTTTTTTTTATTCTGTGGAAGCATGGCTCAAAAGCAATGTTGTACTTTCATTTGTTCATTTTGATAGATCTTTTATTTATTATTACGTTTGTCAGAGTCAAGTTATTTCTGTGACCATTGTGGGTTTTTCTGTCATTAAACGAGGGGTACCAACAATTTTGACCACGTGTGTACATGTTTCAGAAAAATGCTTTTTTCGTCAAGCTTAGTTCATCACTAGCTTTAATCTCCTTATGAAGTGCTTCAATTAACACAACTGCATATAAAGTCCAAAGTTTCTTCAAATTACCAGGAACAGATAAACAAAAAATGATCTTTTACCTGTCACTACATTCATAAAAGGGTAACTAAAAAAATCATACTACTATTTCCAAAATCCCCATACGGTAATACAAATAGACTTATGTAGACATCTTATCTCACCTGGCAAATATATCCACGTGCGAGGGCTATATTTTTCTAATGAACGCGTAACATTATGCTGGATGATCCAAAACCGTACAACAAATATATACTAATGGAAGAAACGAGGAAGGGGGTAAATATTTCTTCATAGCACTGTGATAAAAGGGATGCAACGCAAAGTCATTCTAGATACTGCAGTGACACTTTTATATTTAATTGAGCAGAGATTAACAACAAAAATAGAAAACTAGGAATGACTGCCCTATTTATACAGTGGTAATAAAGCACAGATACAAAAGTCGTCTAGTAATTACGTATGCCAACACCGCCGCCGCCGCTGTAATATTGATCTCTCTCAATATCAGATATTTCAATTTCATTAGATGAAATTCATGAGCCATCTTCACTTTAATAGACATTATATGTGTTTCAGCTGGATCTTTGTATTTTTTAATTAAACAGTTCCTTGTATTTATGGTAATCATCAAAATATCTTTGAACAAACCAGAACAGTTTACTGCAGCCGAAACGCAACTGTACCCTGGAGAAATATAGCTTAATTTAATCTCCAGGCCAGAATGGTTAGTCACAGGAGTGCGGGGAATTAGTTTAATTTGAATAGGCCGCTCTGGTCAGAAGGAGAGAATCGTGTGTGGAATATGCAGATATGTTTAACTCAAATGATAACTTGGCTGCCAAAAACACAGTTTACTTCTTCTCTGGAGTGACCATTATAGTATAAAAGTTTCAGAAAAATCCCTGTTCCCCATCTGGAGCTTGTTTTAAAAATATATATACACTAGCTGAAGAGTCCGGCATTGCCCGGGCATAGTAACTAACTGTGGTTAGTTAGCAGGGGTCCCCAACTCCAGTCCTCAAGGCCCACCAACATGTCATGTTTTCAGGATTTCCTTAGTCTTGCCCAGGTAATAATTGCATCACTTGTGCAATGCAAAGGAAATCCTGAAAACATGACCTGTTGGTGGGCCTTGAGGACTGGAGTTGGGGACCCCTGAGTTATAGCACCTCACTTCTTTCATTTTCCCATTACGCCTCTCATTTTCCCCCTCACATCTCTCATGTTCCCCCCTGACATCTGTCATTTTGATCTCACACCTATCATTTTCCAATCACGCCATTATTTTCCCCTCACTCCTCTTCATTTTCACCTCACACCTTTCATTTTCCCCTCAGTATATACATGTATGTCATCTCCCCTGTATACAGTATATACCTGTATGCCATCTCTTTCTGTATATAGTACTGTATATACCTGTATGTCATCTCCCCTGTATATAGTATACTAGATTGTGGCCCGATTCTAACGCATCGGGTATTCTAGAATATGCATGTCCCCGTAGTATATGGACAACGATGATTCCAGAATTCGCGGCAGACTGTGCCCGTCGCTGATTGGTCGAGGCAACCTTTATGACATCATCGTCGCCATGGCAACCATTACGACATCGTCGCTGTGCCCGTTGCTGATTGGTCGAGGCAACCTTTATGACATCATCGTCGCCATGGCAACCATTATGACATCATCGTCGCTGTGCCCATCGCTGATTGGTCGAGGCAACCTTTATGACATCATCGTTGCCATGGCAACCATTATGACATCATCGTCACTGTGCCCGTTGCTGATTGGTCGAGGCAACCTTTATGACATCATCGTCGCCATGGCAACCATTATGACATCAACGTCGCTGTGCCCGTTGCTGATTGGTCGAGGCAACCTTTATGACATCATCGTCGCCATGGCAACCATTATGACATCATCGTCGCTGTGCCCATCGCTGATTGGTCGAGGCAACCTTTATGACATCATCGTTGCCATGGCAACCATTATGACATCATCGTCACTGTGCCCGTTGCTGATTGGTTGAGGCAACCTTTATGACATCATCGTCGCCATGGCAACCATTATGACATCATCGTCGCTGTGCCCGTTGCTGATTGGTCGAGGCCTGGCGGCCTCGACCAATCAGAGACGTGGGATTTCCAGGACAGACAGACAGAAAGACAGAAAGACAGACAGACGGAAAAACCCTTAGGCAATTATATATATAGATACCTGTGTGTCATCTCCTCCTGTATATAGTATATACCTGTGTGTCATCTCCGCTGTATATAATATATACCTGTATGTCATCTCCCCTGTATATAGTATATACCCTGTATGTCATCTCCCCTGTATATAGTATATTCCCTGTTATGAACTGGTGTATGAGGTTTAACTATCAGGTCATTCCGGGTGCTCCTAACCACCAGGTCATAACATACAACCACCGGAAGGGAGCCCAAGAGCGGAATTCACAACAGTACCCCCCTTGAGGAGGGGTCACCGAACCCTCATCAGAGCCCCCAGGCCGATCAGGATGAGCCAAGTGAAAAGCATGAACCAAATCGGCGGCATGGACATCGGAGGCAACAACCCAAGAATTATCCTCCTGGCCATAACCCTTCCACTTGACAAGATACTGAAGCCTCCGCCTCGAAAAACGAGAATCCAAAATGTTCTCAACCTCTTATTCCAACTCTCCCTCAACCAACACCGGGGCAGGAGGATCAACCGAGGGAACAACAGGCACCACATATCTCCGCAACAAAGATCTATGGAAAACATTATGAATGGCAAAAGAGGGTGGAAGAGCCAAACGAAAAGACACCGGATTGATAATTTCAGAAATCTTATAAGACCAATAAACCGAGGTTTAAACTTAGGGGAAGAAACCTTCATAGGAACATGACGAGAAGACAACCAAACCAAATCCCCCACACGAAGCCGGGGACCAACACACCGACGGCGGTTAGCAAAACGTTGAGCCCTTTCCTGAGACAACGTCAAATTGTCCACCACATGAGTCCAAATCTACTGCAACCTGTCCACCACAGAATCCACACCAGGACAATCAGAAGGCTCAACCTGCCCCGAAGAAAAACGAGGATGAAAACCAAAATTACAAAAGAAAGGTGAAACCAAAGTAGCCGAACTGCCCTATTATTAAGGGCAAACTCGGCCAACGGCAAGAAAGCCACCCAATCATCCTGATCAGCAGACACAAAGCATCTCAAATAGGTTTCCAAGGTCTGATTAGTTGGCTCAGTTTGGCCATTAGTCTGAGGATGAAACGCCGAAGAAAAAGACAAATCAATGCCCATCCTAGCACAAAAGGCCCGCCAAAACCTAGAGAAAAACTGAGAACCTCTGTCAGACACAATATTCTCCAGAATTCCATGCAAACGAACCACATGCTGAAAAAACAATGGAACCAAATCTGAGGAGGAAGGCAACTTAGGCAAAGGTACCAGATGGACCATTTTAGAGAACCGGTCACAAACAACCCAGATAACAGACATCTTCTGGGAAACAGGAAGATCCGAAATAAAATCCATGGAAATATGCGTCCAGGGCCTCTCAGGGACCGGCAAAGGCAAAAGCAACCCACTAGCGCGGGAACAGCAAGGCTTGGCCCGGGCGCAAGTCCCACAGGACTGCACAAAAGCACGCACATCGCGCGACAAGGAAGGCCACCAAAAGGACCTAGCAACCAAATCTCTGGTACCAAAAATCCCAGGATGACCAGCCAACACTGAACAATGACCCTCAGAAATTACCTTACTTGTCCATCTATAAGGAACAAACAGCTTCCCCACTGGACAGCGGTCAGGCTTATCAGCCTGAAATTCCCGAAGCACCCGCCGCAAATCAGGGGAGATGGCAGAAAGAATCACCCCTTCCTTAAGAATGCCAACCGGCTCAAGGACTCCAGGAGAATCAGGCAAAAAACTCCTAGAGAGGGCATCAGCCTTAACATTCTTAGATCCCGGAAGATACGAGACCACAAAATCAAAATGGGAGAAAAACAGGGACCATCGAGCCTGTCTAGGATTCAGCCGCTTGGCCGACTCGAGGTAAATCAGATTCTTATGATCAGTCAAGACCACAACGCGGTGCTTAGCTCCCTCAAGCCAATGTCGCCACTCCTCAAACGCCCACTTCATAGCCAACAACTCCCGATTGCCGACATCAAAATTGCGTTCCGCAGGCGAAAACTTTCTGGAAAAAAAAGCACACGGTTTCATCAAAGAACCATCAGAATCCCTCTGAGACAAAATGGCCCCAGCACCAATCTCAGAAGCATCAACCTCAACCTGAAAAGGAAGAGAAACATCCGGCTGACGCAACACAGAGGCAGAAGTAAATCGGCGTTTAAGCTCCCGAAAGGCCTCAACAGCCGCAGAGGACCAATTCGTCACATCAGCACCTTTCTTCGTCAAATCAGTAAGGGGCTTAAGCACACTGGAAAAGTTGGCAATGAAACGGCGATAGAAATTAGCAAAGCCCAAACATTTTTGAAGGCTCTTCACAGATGTGGGTTGAATCCAGTCATGAATAGCTTGGACCTTAACAGGATCCATTTCCATAGACGAGGGAGAAAAAATAAAACCCAAAAAAGAGACCTTCTGAACTCTGAATAAGCACTTAGACCCCTTCACAAATAAAGCATTATCACGAAGGATCTGGAATACCATCCTGACCTGCTTCACATGAGACTCCCAATCATCGGAAAAATTCAAAATATCATCCAAATATACAACCATGAATTTATCAAGATAATTGCGGAAAATATCATTCATGAAAGATTGGAACACAGATGGAGCATTAGAGAGCCCGAATAGCATCACAAGGTATTCAAAATGGCCTTCGGGCGTATTAAATGCAGTTTTCCATTCGTCACCCTGTTTAATACGAACAAGATTATATGCCCCTCGAAGGTCAGTCTTAGCAAACCAACTAGCCCCCTTAATCTGAGCAAACAAATCAGAAAGCAAAGGCAAGGGGTAATGGAATTTGACCGTGATCTTATTAAGAAGACGATAATCTATACAGGGTCTCAAGGAGCCATCCTTCTTAGCAACAAAAAAGAAACCTGCTCCCAATGGTGACGAAGACGGCCGAATATGCCCCTTCTCCAAAGATTCCTTAACATAACTCCGCATGGCGGCATGCTCTGGCACAGACAGATTGAAAAGTCGGCCCTTAGGGAACTTACAACCTGGAATCAAGTTAATTGCACAATCACAGTCCCTATGTGGAGGAAGGGAACTGGACTTGGGCTCATCAAATACATCCTGGAAATTCGACAAAAACTCAGGGACCTCAGAAGAGGGGGAAGAGGAAATTGACATCAAAGGAACGTCACTATGTACCCCTTGACAACCCCAACTAGTCACAGACATAGTTTTCCAATCCAGCACCGGATTATGTTCCTGTAACCATGGAAAACCCAGTACAACAACATCATGCAGGTTATGCAACACCAGAAAACGGCAATCTTCCTGATGTGCTGGAGCCATGTACATGGTCATCTGCGTCCAGTACTGAGGTTTATCCTTCTCCAATGGTGTAGCATCAATGCCCCTCAAAGGAATAGGGCTCTACAAAGGCTGCAAGGAAAAACCACAGCGCCTGGCGAATTCTAAGTCCATTAAGTTCAGGGCAGCGCCTGAATCCACAAATGCCATGACAGAAAAGGACGACAATGAGCAAATCAGGGTCACAGATAAAAGAAATTTAGGCTGTACAGTACTGACGGTAACAGACCTAGCGACCCTCCTAGTACGCTTAGGGCAATCAGAAATAACATGAGCAGAATCACCACAGTAAAAACACAGCCTATTCTGACGTCTGAATTCCTGCCGTTCTGTTCTAGTCAAAATCCTATCACATTGCATAGGCTCAGGACTCTGCTCAGAGGACACTGCCATATGGTGCACAGTTTTGCGCTCGCGCAGACGCCGATCAATCTGAATGGCTAGAGACATAGATTCGCTCAAACCAGCAGGCGTAGGGAAGCCCACCATAACATCTTTAAGGGCTTCACAAAGACCTTTTCTGAAAATAGCAGCCAGAGCATCCTCATTCCATTTAGTGAGCACAGACCATTTCCTAAATTTCTGGCAGTATAATTCTGCCGCTTCCTGACCTTGACACAAGGCCAACAGGGTTTTTTCTGCATGATCCACAGAATTAGGTTCGTCATACAATAATCCGAGCGCTTGAAAAAATGCGGCTACATTCAGCAATGCCGGATCCCCTGATTCAAGGGAGAATGCCCAGTCCTGAGGGTCACTGTTATGATCAGGTAATTCAGTACCACAATGGACATAGAAGTCAGAGTACATACAGTGACCTGACAATAACCCAAAAACATAGAACGAGCTCTGAGACGTGGGAACTCTGCTGACCGCAATCCCTAATCCTCTCCAACCACACTAGAGGCAGCCGTGGATTGCGCCTAACACTCCCTATGCAGCTCGGCACAGCCTGAGAAACTAGCTAGCCTGAAGATATTAAATAAGCCTACCTTGCCTCAGAGAAATACCCCAAAGGAAAAGGCAGCCCCCACATATAATGACTGTGAGTTAAGATGAAAAGACAAACATAGAGATGAAATAGATTTAGCAAAGTGAGGCCCGACTTACTGAACAGAGCGAGGATAGGAAAGGTAACTTTGCGGTCAACACAAAACCCTACAAACAACCACGCAAAGGGGGCAAAAAGACCCTCCGTACCGACTAACGGCACGGAGGTACACCCTCTGCGTCCCAGAGCTTCCAGCAAGCAAGAAAAACCAACAAACAAGCTGGACAGAAAAAACAGCAAACAAAAATAACACAAGAGCAACTTAGCTATGCAGAGCAGCAGGCCACAGGAACGATCCAGGAGGAAAAAAGTCCAATACTAGAACATTGACTGGAGGCCAGGATCAAAGCACTAGGTGGAGTTAAATAGAGCAGCACCTAACGACTTCACCACAGCACCTGAGGAAGGAAACTCAGAAGCCGCAGTACCACTCTCCTCCACCAACGGAAGCTCATAGAGAGAATCAGCCGAATTACCACTTGTGACTACAGGAGGGAGCTCTGCCACAGAATTCACAACAGGTCACCACGCAGCAAGGATATGATGATTTTAACTTGCTGAATGGGATCACCAGAAGAACGGAGTTTCAAAGCAAAAAACAATTTGCAGTTATTTTTAAAGTTCAAAAACTTAGATCTGTCCCCAAAAAACAAATCAGGAGTAGGAATTTTAGGCTCCAAAGCCGGAGTCTGGACAACATAATCTTGGATACTCTGTACTCTTGCAGCAAGTTGATCCACACGAGGAAACAAACCCTGAACATCCATGCCAGAGCATAAATCCTGAACCACCCAGAGATCAAGAGGAAAAAAAGACAAAACAGAGCACAGAAAAAAAAATGGCTCAGAATTTTTTTTTCCTTCTTTTGAGATGCATTTAATTCATTTTTGGCCACTTGTACTGTTATGAACTGGTGGTTTAGGAGCAACATGGGACGAGCTCTGAAGGAGGTGGTACCTGTACTGACCGCAGTCCCTAAGCTCAACACAACACTAGAAGTAGCTGTGGGATGTTCCTGTCACTCCCTAGGCACCTCGTCACAGCCTGAGAACTAACTACCCCTAAAGATAGAAGCAGGAAAACTATCTTGCCTCAGAGAAAATCCCCAAAGGATAGATAGCCCCCCACAAGTAATGACTGTGAGTGGAGAGGGAAAAGACATACACAGAATGAAACCAGGATGTAGCACAGGAGGCCAGTCTAGCTAGATAGATAGGACAGGATAGAATACTGTGCGGTCAGTATTAAAAACTACAAAAATCCACACAGAGTTTACAAAAATCTCCACACCTGACTAAAGGTGTGGAGGGTAAATCTGCTTCCCAGAGCTTCCAACTTTACTGAATTAATCCATACTGACAAGCTGGACAAAACATAGAATGCACACAACGAATAAGTCCACAACATGTGGACAGAAAAGAGCAAAGCAAGGACTTAACTTTGCTGAACTGGTCAGGATATCAGGGAAATCCAAGCAAAGATGTGAATCCAACCAGGAACCATTGACAAGTGGCACTGGCTGAAGGAAGAGCCAGGCATAAATAGTCGAGCAGAAAGACAATCAGTGGAAGCAGCTGCAGACTGCTAAATCCAAGGAGCAGCCATTCCACTTAAAACCACCGGAGGGAGCCCAAGAGCAGAACTCACAAAAGTGCCACTTACAACCACCGGAGGGAGCCCAAGAGCGGAATTCACAACAATTCCCTGTATGTCATCTCCACTGTATATAATATATACCCTGTATGTCATCTCCGCTGCATATAGTATATACCTGTATGTCATCTCCTTCTGTATATAGTATATAGCTGTATGTCATCTCCTCCTGTATATAGTATATACCAGTATGTCATCTCCCCTGTATATAGTATATACCCTGTATGTCATCTCCGCTGTATATAGTATATACCTGTATGTCATCTCCTCCTGTATATACTATATACTTGTATTTCATCTCATCCTGTATATAGTATATACCTCTATGTTATCTCCTCCTGTATATAGTATATACCTGTATGTCATCTCCTCCTGTATATAGTATATATCTGTATGTCATCTCCCCTGTATATAGTATATACCTGTATGCCATCTCCTCCTGTATATAGTATATGCCTGTATGTCATCTCCTCCTGTATATAGTATATACCAGTGTGTCATCTGCTCCTGTATATACCTGTGTGTCATCTCCTCCTGTATATAGTATATACCTGTATGTCGTCTCCGCTGTATATAGCATATACCTGTACGTCATCTCCTCCTGTATATAGTATATACTTGTATGTCGTCTCCGCTGTTTATAGTATATACCTGTACATCATCTCCTCCTGTATATATTATATACCTGTATGTCATCTCCTCCTGTATATAGTATATAACTGTGTGTCATCTGCTCCTGTATATACCTGTGTGTCATCTCCTCCTGTATATAGTATATACCTGTGTGTCATCTCCCCTGCATATAGTATATACCTGTATGTCATCTCTTCCTGTATATAGTATATACCTGTATGTCATCTCCTCCTGTATATAGTATATACCTGTATGTCATCTCCTCCTGTATATAGTATATACCTGTGTGTCATCTGCTCCTGTATATACCTGTGTGTCATTTCCTCCTGTATATAGTATATACCTGTTTGTTATCTCCGCTGTATATAGTATATACCTGTATGTCATCTCCTCCTGTATATAGTATATACCTGTATGTCATCTCTTCCTGTATATAGTATATACCTGTATGTCATCTCCTTCTGTATATAGTATATACCTGTATGTCATCTTCTCCTGTATATAGTATATACCTGTATGTCATCTCCTCCTGTATATAGTATATACCTGTGTGTCATCTGCTCCTGTATATACCTGTGTGTCATCTCCTCCTGTATATAGTATATACCTGTATGTCGTCTCTTCCTGTATATAGTATATACCTGTATGTCATCTCCTCCTGTATATAGTATATACCTGTATGTCATCTCCTCCTGTATATAGTATGTACCTGTATGTCATCTCTTCCTGTATAAAGTATATACCAGTGTGTCATCTCCTCCTGTATTAGACCTAGTTCACACGTTATTTGGTCAGTATTTTTACCTCAGTGTTTGTAAGCTAAAACTTGGAGTAAAACAATCAGAGGAAAAGTATATTAGAAAAATGTCACTGTCACGCTCGCGCCCAGACTGGTAGGTGTGGGCATCTGGGGGTGTGGCCCCACTGGACCACAGCCAAACTTCCCTGGAAGGTGCGTAACTAAGTAGCTTCCTAGGTGTTCGCTGGAGCCTCTGATAGTGAGGTCAGACTTGTGCAATAGGAAGCTACAAGGTACCATGTCAAGGGTGTTGTCTGGCTGTTGCTGCTGATCCCACCGGGGAACGGAACATAGACAGGCAAGTGGGCACAGCTGACACTCTGGCAATTGGGCACGGCTGGGACACACACGGGCAGGTGGACGGGTACAACAGAGATATTGGCAGGCGGGAACGGCTGGCTCTCTGGCAGGCAGGTAGGGGTACTACAGAGACACTACACTGGCAGGCGGGCATGGCTGGCTTTCTGGCAGGCAGGTACGGGTGGCTCTCTGGCAGGACAGGAGGACAAGGCTTGTACACTGGAAGAACCGGTAGGGACTGGTCTGCAGGCTGGTATGTAAAACATGTAAGAACCTGTTCAGACAGGAGAACTTATGAATGGGAAGAGAAAGACTGCAAGAGCGGATGCAGAGCAAAAGCACAAAAGCACAGGAGCTAGAGCCAAGAAAAGAGATGAAGGGGGCAAAGCCAGGAGGAGGAGCCAAGTGCGGAAATGCAGGAGGTGGAGCCAAGAGCAGGAGGTGGAGCCAAGTGCAGAAACGCAGGAGGCGGAGCCAAGAGCATTAGGCAGAGCCACGTGAAGAAATGCAGGAGGCGGAGCCAAGAGCAGGAGGCAGAGCCAAGTGAAAAAATGCAGGAGGCGGAGCCAAGAGCAAGAGACGTAGAACTGCAAGAAGCTGAGCTAAGTAGAACTGCAAGGAGCGGAGCCACAGAGCGAGAGTTGAGGAGAGCCACAGAGCAAAGCCACAGAGTGCAGAGCAAGGTCAGAGTTCAGAGCAAAGCTACAGAGAGCAGAGCTGAGAGCAAAGAGTGCAGAGGCTGTTGAGCGATACCGTCCGATACTTGAAAGTATCGGTATCGGATAGTATCGGCCGATACCCGAAAAATATCGGATATCGCCGATACCGATATCCGATACCAATACAAGTCAATGGGACACCAAGTATCGGAAGGTATGCTGATGGTTCCCAGGGTCTGAAGGAGAGGAAACTCTCCTTCAGGCCCTGGGATCCATATTAATGTGTAAAATAAAGAATTAAAATAAAAAATATTGATATATTCACCTGTCCGGCGGCCCCTGGACATCACTCTGCTAACCGGCAGGCTTCTTTGTTTAAAATGTGCGCGTTTAGGACCTGCGAATGACGTCCCGGCTTCTGATTGGTCGCGTGCCGCCCATGTGACCGCCACGCGACCAATCAGAAGCCGTGACGTCATTCGCAGGTCCTCAATTCCTAGAATTAGGAGTTTAGTGAATGAGAATGACGTCGCGGCTTCTGATTGGTCGCGTGGCGGTCACATGACAGAGCAAGACACAGAGTGCAGAGCCCAGAGCAAAACCTCAGAGAGCAGATCAAGGTCACAGAATGCAGAGCAAGGAGCAAAGCAAGGTTGCAGAGAGCAGAGCAAAGCAAGACACAGAGTACGCACAGCACGGAAAGGAAACCTAGGCAGGGATATAAACGGACACAGGAACAGAACTAGGCTAAGACAAAGTCAGGAACAGAACAAGGCACAGAGACATGGACACAAGTCAGGGTACGACACCCCTCTGGGTGGCGGACATAAGCCAGGGTACAACACCCCACTGGATGGCAAACACAGGACACAGACCAGGGTACAACGCCCCCTGGGTGGTGGACATAAGAGTAACAGAGACAGGGCCTGGCACCTCAGCAGCTAAGAACTGACTGAGGGAGTAAGTTGCACAGGCCCCCACAAATGAGTGGGGAAGCCTCATGGTAATTGGCCAGGGACATCTTAGCAAGGTGCACACAGACTCAATAAGACACAGGAGTTTCCGGCGCCGACCCCCAATGCACACAGACAGAGCATGCACAGAGCAAGCCGCAGACCTGAGGCACACAGCATGGAGCTGGCAGCAGAGAGAAGTCACAACAAGGCCAAGAGAAGTAAGTGGGTTTGAGTGTAATGCAGGTGGGGGATGGGAGGCCATGCAGTGATGCCAGCAGGGTTGATACAGTCACTACTTCTGTATTTTTCTCCCACTTGTGGTTTTGGCTTCTAAATACTGAGGTAAAATAAAGACCAAATACTGAACGTGAGAATTTGGCCTTATACACAGCCTCCACCTGCAGTGCTTCACTCTTCTCTATACACAGCCTCATACCGCAGCAGTACCTCCTTTCTCTCATTTTCCCGGACATCTCTCATTTCCCCCCTTACATCTCTATCCATGAGGCTTCTCCCTTCCCCTTGATGTAATTACCTCACAGGAGCAACTCCATTCTAGACACGACGGAGCAAGATGTGGCCTGTGCCTGCTATATGGAGTGGGTGCAGCGCCCCAGAGATCTGGTCGTTGCAGTATGACACTCTGCCACTAAGGAAAGTGATGGTACGTCTGATGGCACTGAAGGAATTCTATTGACCAGGTATCACCAGCACACATTACACTTCACACTCCAGCCACTAGGGGGAGAAAAAGGCTTTATTTATTGGGCCACTCCTCACACTGGTAAAACTAGAGGTTGGATAGGAAGTTAGTCAGAAGCTGACTGGGTTGGATTCAGGCAACATCCCGTGGCAGGGGGTGTTGCAGGGAGAAGATTCAGGGGGTTCCTGTCAGGCGTGGGAACCTGGCAGGTACCTAGCAAACAGAACAGAACGTTATGGAACCGCGCCTGCACTACCTTGCGGCGGTATCCTAAGAAAGAGACACGAAGCGAAGGATATTGTGGAACAGTGAGAAACAAGATCAAGCACAAAGGAGAACCAGTAGGAGTTGTGCCCCGAGAACGGCAACATCCTACTGAGGCGCGTCGTCGGTGGCCAGAACACCGAGGAAGTAACTGACTCTATGCCTTACTTCAAACTCCGCAGGACAGTTAATTATAGGTTGGCTGTCTACCTTAAATTTGCTACGAAGACATAGAGGGCAACGCGTGGAGAGGGGCGTCTCTAGGGTCCCGGAAGAGCTCCGAGCCTTCCCGTCATACGGGTGCATCCTAGCCATAACATACCTCGGGGACGAGAAACTAGTAACATCTGGAATGAAACAGAAAGAAAGAGAAAGAACTAGAAAGAACGAACGAACTAGAACAGAAGTTGTGACGAATATACCGAATGCTCAGCAGGGTAGCACTACAACACACAGGCACTCTTGGTAGGCAATGATTTCCACCTGTAAAGGGAACTCTGGATGTGCCATCGGACCGGCTTGTCTCAGACAGCCCTGTTAACCGTGCTCTGGATTGAGGATCCTGAAGTCTTCAGTAAAGAGGTAAAGAGACTGCAACCCTGTGTCCTTGTTATTGTCTGCACCTCACACCATCGCCATCTACATTACTGGGAAGCCCTGGGGACACACTTCACCTGTGGGAAGTTACACCATCTAGCTGCCATCACATCACCCTGACCGAACACCACAGGTGGCGTCACGAAACCTTGACAGACTCGCATCACCTTTCATTGGACGCCCCTTAGCAGGGTCACGGACCGGGTCCAGCCACCGTGACAGCCCCAGAACTGAGACAGAAAGGACCGGTACCGAGTAACCTGTGGCCCTGTGTCTGGTGGCGCTCCATGGGCGTGGCTCGACACATACACACACATACACACACACACACACGTACACTCAGCTTTATATATACAGATATATTTTTTTCTTTAATCACTCAACCTCCCTGGGTCCAACGCTGAATCTAAACTGCTGTTCATGGTGAATGTTATTGTATGTGAACCGCAAGCCAATAACTGAGTTTAGCAGCTCTGAGTGGCTTGTGTAATCATCTCCAACAGAGCCACTCACTGACTGCAGCACTGTTGATGTGACATTAGTGCTGTAGACAATAATAGACACTAGGAGCATCAGTTGAGACTTAGTACTAGAGCAAAGAAGGGAGAGTAAAGGACAGTTTGTTTAGATACCAGAAAACGCCTTTAAGTACCTCTATGTATTAGACCATAATATAATGGAAGAAAATGTATCCTTCTGACCTTAAAGGGGATCCTGATGTCCACCTGATGAAAACAGAGTTATCCATTGAAACGCGTTGTGGTTCAAATAAACCCCGGTGTTTGAGTTTTCTCTCTGAGCTCCTGGGACCGATCTATACTTTCCCTGCTATTGCGTCCTCCATTGGAGGTGTTTGGCTGGAAGCTGTGGGGGACTCTGCACCTTTTGCCCTTTCCCCCTTCTGGGTCTACCTCCTGGCACTCCATTACTAAACCGCCTACTACTGAATTTTAAAGGGGATGCTTTCACATGAAAAAAACGCCATTAACCTGCAGATATGGGGTTAATTTGCAGGTTAATAGCCTTCTTATCCTGCTCAGCGCCTGCACTTAAAGCCCCTCTGCTGGAAGGAAATGTACTTTATTACCCCCGGCAGCATTCTGGTTTCAGTCATAGGGGTGGCTTCTGCGAGGTTTTAGTCATATCTCTGTGTATAGAGAGCAGCAGCTGTAACTGCGGCCCTGACTGAAAGCTGGCCCCAAAGATAAGCTGCTGTCAGTCAGTGTCGGTAGGAGTGTGCACTGTCAGTGTGCATTGCAAGGAGGTTACTGAGCAAGTAGGAAATGCAGAGACCATCCCAGCCCCTGAAAGTAACATCGATTTCAGAGGTGAGGATGGTTTCTGCTTTTCCTGCTTGCCGAGTTGACCCTTACAATGTGCACTGACAGTGCGCTTTCATCAATTCTCATCTGAAGGGGAAATGAAAAAACTGTCAATGAGCATTAAAAAGAATATTGCACAATTACAAGATCCTACTGATTCAGGAAAGATATATATCTTGGTACCGTGTTAGCCAGTAGATAGAAAAATATGTAGAATTGAGAGTCCTCGGTGGTTGAAACCTTTTAATGGCATGACATAGACCTTATAATTAGCATGATATGCTTAGACTTGCTGCACTTAGTTTTTCTGACATGTTTTTGATGATATACATATATAGATTCTTGTTGATCGGTAGTCAATATACATGTTTAGATCCCTAGCAAATACCTTTATTGATATATATGTAGTATCTGTGTAAATATATGCAGATACAGGTTTCAAATTTATTTAATTTACTCTATATACATTCCCGGTATGCTATCTATGGCTTGCACAAATGGTATGCCTAATGCGCAACCTCCGATTTTTTACATCTAGTTTCACTTGCATGCCCTCTTTATTTGTAGGCATATATAATTCCTGCTGATCGGCAGTCAGTACGCATGCCCAGATCTCCTGCACTCAGCTTTCCGGATATGCTCTTCCGGTATACCCACGTGATCCCCGCTGCTTAGCAGCGGTGGATGGCGTGCGTTCCATTGAGCGTGGACAGAAATGCCTTTACGTAGTGCGGTGACATCTACGCATGCGCCGCATGGATTGACGTCAGGCATCGGATTGACTCCTCTAGCTATTTATACTGACACACACGCGTTAGCAAACCACGCCTCCTGAAGAAGACCGGCGAAACGCGCGTCGAGGCGGCAGGTGGGGATCCATTACGTACCATCCACATTTCCACGTAAGTTTTACTACCTCATTATGTGCCAGTTACTTCTGCACCCAAGCACTTATGTGACATATAAATAGTATGCACTTTACTTTGGCTTAAATATGCAGCACTATCTTTTCACTTTCAGACTTGACTGACTAATCATACACTATATGGGAGACATCTCTGTTGCTGCAATTAGCCATACTGATTGTGCCTAATCCCTTATATATTAGGATTTCTACTGGTGCAAATCTATGTAACTTTTTTTGATATATTTTTATATGGATATAACATATTAGGCCATACCGATTGTGCTTAATCCCTTATATATTAGGATTTTTACTGGTGCAATTCTATGTAAACATTTTCTGATATTCTTATATGGATATAATTCTTAATATCTCTATTCCTGCTATTTAGTATCATTCTGTTATTTATCTTTTATCATTTTTTGATTAAATAAAATTTGTTAGATTTTTACATAAATACTCTTGGGCCTTTTTTCTATTATTTCATTATAGAAAGGGTTATATGTGATTATGTTTTGTTTTATGACAATTCATAGTAACATAGTAACATAGTTAGTAAGGCCGAAAAAAGACATTTGTCCATCCAGTTCAGCCTATATTCCATCATAATAAATAAATACCCAGATCTACGTCCTTCTACAGAACCTAATAATTGTATGATACAATATTGTTCTGCTCCAGGAAGACATCCAGGCCTCTCTTGAACCCCTCGACTGAGTTCGCCATCACCACCTCCTCAGGCAAGCAATTCCAGATTCTCACTGCCCTAACAGTAAAGAATCCTCTTCTATGTTGGTGGAAAAACCTTCTCTCCTCCAGACGCAAAGAATGCCCCCTTGTGCCCGTCACCTTCCTTGGTATAAACAGATCCTCAGCGAGATATTTATATTGTCCCCTTATATACTTATACATGGTTATTAGATCGCCCCTCAGTCGTCTTTTTTCTAGACTAAATAATCCTAATTTCGCTAATCTATCTGGGTATTGTAGTTCTCCCATCCCCTTTATTAATTTTGTTGCCCTCCTTTGTACTCTCTCTAGTTCCATTATATCCTTCCTGAGCACCGGTGCCCAAAACTGGACACAGTACTCCATGTGCGGTCTAACTAGGGATTTGTACAGAGGCAGTATAATGCTCTCATCATGTGTATCCAGACCTCTTTTAATGCACCCCATGATCCTGTTTGCCTTGGCAGCTGCTGCCTGGCACTGGCTGCTCCAGGTAAGTTTATCATTAACTAGGATCCCCAAGTCCTTCTCCCTGTCAGATTTACCCAGTGGTTTCCCGTTCAGTGTGTAATGGTGATATTGATTCCCTCTTCCCATGTGTATAACCTTACATTTATCATTGTTAAACCTCATCTGCCACCTTTCAGCCCAAGTTTCCAACTTATCCAGATCCATCTGTAGCAGAATACTATCTTCTCTTGTATTAACTGCTTTACATAGTTTTGTATCATCTGCAAATATCGATATTTTACTGTGTAAACCTTCTACCAGATCATTAATGAATATGTTGAAGAGAACAGGTCCCAATACTGACCCCTGCGGTACCCCACTGGTCACAGCGACCCAGTTAGAGACTATACCATTTATAACCACCCTCTGCTTTCTATCACTAAGCCAGTTACTAACCCATTTACACACATTTTCCCCCAGACCAAGCATTCTCATTTTGTGTACCAACCTCTTGTGCGGCACGGTATCAAACGCTTTGGAAAAATCGAGATATACCACGTCCAATGACTCACCGTGGTCCAGCCTATAGCTTACCTCTTCATAAAAACTGATTAGATTGGTTTGACAGGAGCGATTTCTCATAAACCCATGCTGATATGGAGTTAAACAGTTATTCTCATTGAGATAATCCAGAATAACATCCCTCAGAAACCCTTCAAATATTTTACCAACAATAGAGGTTAGACTTACTGGCCTATAATTTCCAGGTTCACTTTTAGAGCCCTTTTTGAATATTGGCACCACATTTGCTATGCGCCAGTCCTGCGGAACAGACCCTGTCGCTATAGAGTCACTAAAAATAAGAAATAATGGTTTATCTATTACATTACTTAGTTCTCTTAGTACTCGTGGGTGTATGCCATCCGGACCCGGAGATTTATCTATTTTAATCTTATTTAGCCGGTTTCGCACCTCTTCTTGGGTTAGATTGGTGACCCTTTTTACTTATTTCATAAAAAGAAAACACATTTCAGTTGAGGCAATCAAGTAGGAGCAGTAAACCGCTGACATAATAACGTCCCAGCAGCATGCTAATTACAGGTTAATAGGTAACAATCAGCTACTTCCCATCATCACAGGAGAAGGTAATGAACATGGTGGCGCATCAAGTACATTCATTGCTGAACATAAACAGTTGCGCTAATACTCTCAGCAGTGATTCCATAGGTGGAGTAGTCCTAGATATTCATGTATAGTTGTTGTTAGTGTTAAATAAAACCTCCTACCTAATCAGATCTTAATCCCATGAGAGCAATTTGCTCAGGTTCTAGAAACCCCAGGGAATTCAAGAAACTATCGTATCTATACTTTGATTAAAAGCTAAAATTTAATGGCACATAAAGATCAAAAATAAGTTGACAAACTTCGTTGATGACGAAGAAATGTTTGCATATACAGTACACACCTAATCTAGGACCGTTCACCTCTATAACCAAGAGAAATGGCATAATCTATCATTTCAGGTTATAGTCTCATGGTTGGTTCATATTGCACATTTTTCCTTAATTTTGTAATATAACTAAAATTGAGTAAAATTTGTTTACATTTGTTAAATCTTTGCCATGGAAAACTTCCATTCTAGCTGGTTGCGGACTGCCCTGGCAAAATCATCCATTTACCATAGATGCCATAAGCTATTCCAAGTCCAGCTATGACAAACATACAAGAGAAAAACATACACACAGGGGCGTAACTATAGTAGGAGCAGGGGGGTTGGACCCCCCTCCTAAGAGGCCCAAAAAGTTCCTTTGGCCTATATGAAAAGACCAATACTATTAAAGACCTGCAATAATTTTGGGACCCGTTGGAAATTTTGCATTGGGGCTCATGAGCTTCACGTTACGCCTCTGCATACACATACTTACCTTTTGACTGCTTAAGTACAGCACCGTGTGAGACCCTAGTACCCCCAATATTAAAGAATGATTCCCAACAAAGAAATTAATCACCTCTCTACACAATACATGATAACTTGCTGATTAGTGAAAGTCTGACCCCTGGGAATCCCACCGGTCCAATAAGAACAAGATCCGAACTGCCCCAGAGGAATAAAGCGATTGCTGCACAACCATACAGTCTTCACAGGGCCGTACCTGGCAATCTCCAACAGTCTCATAGACAATGAAATGGCCAGCTCTTTATTCTGAAACTTCATATCAGTTGCGGTCTCATTGGTCAAAAGACACCTCTAGTCACTGGACACCGGGACAACTGCTGATCACTACCTACCACCACAATAAGCTGACTAGTTGGACCATTATTCAGGCATGGGTCTGCTTTGTCACCTGCTGGATTAGCAGGGTTTCCATATCTGGACTAATTACTCCGTATTTCTTAAAGTAGCTCCAAAATGAGAGTTTTGCTGTAATGGTTCCACTTGTTTGGTCAATTACTGTTCCGGAAAGTTCACTGCACTGCTGTTCTAGCATGGATACATTAGTGCCCTCCCAAAGCTGAATCTTATGTACATTCTGGCATTAACACAGTTATACAGATGTATTGTCTCTGATTCATGGTATTACCGGAGGGAATTTACACTGAACAAGCAAAATGCAAGCAATCCTCACAAGGAGTCAGTATTATGACGGATTGTAATATTGAATTGCATCATTTCAGCCTTCAATCCTTCAGTCTTCTCCAGATCTCTGCTCGTTGTCATTGTCTACTTCCGATAGATACAAATCTATGTCCATACAGTTTGCTCCGATCTCACACGTTCTGGCTTATTGTGATGTGAGTACAAATTGGCGCTAGCGCTGGAGCTTAGTAGCCATTAAGCACATGTTGTATGATAGTAACGTTTATGGCGCCTACTTGTTTGCTCTTTTATTATGGGATCTAAGGGGTGCGGTTTGCTCCTGCGAAGAGTGACAAGACAGGCCTGGCATGTCAGAATGAGGAGACTTAAACGCCATGCAATGCTCCTCTGGAAAATTAAATATGCAAAAAGCCCAGAGAGGAAGAGAAGTAGAACTCTAGTGATATGGACTTCTAGGATTGCTACTTACAATAGTTGGCACTAGAGTTCTAGTCCTCTTCCTCTCTGAACAGGCGATTTTCAGATCTCATTTATTATGAAACACTTTGACACTTTTGTGAATAACCTATCAAAATATTTATTAAAAAACAAAACTGCAACATTATTGAAAAATTGGACAGTGAGTCATTGAGGACCTCATCGAGAAATCCTGGACTGGTCAATCAGAAATTACGTTTTTGTCAACAGTGCCCAGCGGAAAAAAAGTAAACAGTATCCAAATGTAGCATGAATGTGAATGAGGGATACATCTAATCTGTTGGTTGACAAGAATGTATCATCGGAAAAGGTCTTACAATTTAAATCAGGTTTTGTTTTCAATTTTTTTTTTTTTTTAAATGTTGGCAATTTTTTTATCATAATTTGTATATAAATAAAAATGAGAAATCTTGATATTTTCACACCGACCACTAAGCTATTTTAGACTTATACTTTCTATTCTTTACAGAAGACTTTTCAGTGACCTCATTATAATCACAGACAGGATTACAATGACAGGTAAAACACTCTATATAAGTAGATAAAATGGGATCCACAGTAGGTGATATCATCGCTCACCACCTACCTCCCCTACTGTTGTTAATGCACATATGGATTTCTTGAAAGAAAAGGAAAAGCAAAACCCAATTTCACAATTTCTTTTCTTTTTTTTAATAAAGGTTGTGATATGGAAAAAAAATTGGTAAAATATTTAAATACATTTAACATAAATACCTGATTGAAATAGCAATTCATTTTCTGATGACATGTTCCCTTTAATAGTTATTACATAGTTGCATAATCAAGAGCAGTGGGCTCTTCTATTTTCTATTGTTACACAGTATAAACATTCCCTAGAAAAATGCATATAGTGCTGTAAATGTTACAGTTCCATCAGATCCAAACTATATATTGAAGATATAAGTGGGGAGATCGTTTCATCATAGGAGTTCACTATATGTTCTACGTGCACTGGAAACACAGAGTAGAAAGAGCCTAAACTGACTATAGACATCGAGATAGCAGAAATTCACAATGTAATTCAGTGGTTGGGGCAGTAATCATCAAGGCCTTGGTGCAAGTCCAATGGTAATAATTGGTTTCTCTTATCCAGTTTTCAAAAGTAATTATTCATTTGAGATTTCCTTTAGGCTTTCCAATGAATAAATTGCATTTCAGTGTTCTTGCTTTTTCTAGTGGAAGGCTCACTGTCAAAACAATTGGAATTTGTGAGCTTTGACCAACACTATTAGACGGTTTGGCTTATACATTCTTCCAGTACAGAACAGGGGAAGGAAAAGGAAGAATTATATGTAAGGAAAGCATGGAAGGAAGTTCTGTAACAGTCTTATTCCACTATTATTCGGGCATCTAAAAACGTTGTAGCAACAACCTTCAAATCCGGGCAAAAAAAAAGTAAATTTCCAAACTAAAAAAATTGTGCCATTTTTTCTTAAATTAAACTTCCTTAAAGACTTATTTCAAGTACTGAGTTTGCTGATGAATAGAGATGAGAGGGATGGCCTAGGACCTCGGTCAATGGTCCAGGTAAGTATCTCTGCCCGTGGACAGGAGGTGAGTGAATTTCCATACCCTCAGGAATACCACACAACTTATGATTAACCAATCTGGAAGACATGATTTGTGCAGGGTGTGGTGCACAGCTCACGTCTCACCAGTCTTGTTAATCGCAAGCTGAGAAAGTGAGAAGTCCATGAAGCAGGAACTGGGGTAACACAACGCGATCTGCTCATCTTTACTACACAGAAGTGTTCAGGCACTATCTAGGCTGCCCTAGGTCTACTTCTTGTAGAGAATCATATAAAAAGAATGCAAAGAAAAATGCAAAGTGTAATATTGTCTCATCCAAATAAATTGGTGAGTATACACAAGGTATTATCTCACCTGAAGGGGTTGTGTAAGACACAACTACTGATGAAGTGAAAATGTCAGCTGCTACAATATCCACAAGTGTTTTGAGAAACCAGGGTAGAGTGGATTCACGATATGCGCTGATGATTTAAGCACAATCCAAATGATCTCAGGAAAAAAGTGGTTTAATGTCACTGTGTTTCAGAGTCCATCTGACTCCTTCTTCAGGACGACTAGTTTTCATTTGTGGCTGTCCTGGTGAAGGAGATAGGTGGACTCTGAAACACGTTGACATTAAACCAATTTTTCTTCAGATCATTTGGATTGTGTTTAAATCAGCAACACATATCATAAATCCACTCTACCCTGGTTTCTCTTGTAAAAAATCATGTCACCACTGGAAGTCCGGGTGGCAAATGTTAGTATGCCTGCACATAAGTCCTGCTCTACATCTTTGTTTCCACGACAGATGGACATTAATGGAGGAACTGACAGCAATTTTTGCAATGAGGAAGATCTGAATGAGGCAAATGCTCATAGATAGGGAAGTACCGTAAGGACCAATATGGGGGTATGGGTGACGGTGGCACTCACCTGTAAGGGTTGGGTAAGAACACAACACTTCTAGAAGCCTGAGGTGCTGTAACTGTAGACCGGTGGCTGGAGGACAGTATTGTCCAGATAGCAGCTTGGCAAAGTGGAGATTATCATGATGTTCGGGCTGCGTGCGCTCACAAAAATGATGAGATCCGGAGAATACAAGTCTGAACTTTTTTTTTAACCTTAACGTAGCGGCGCTGAAACACATTGGTGTGCATAAAAAACCTTTCTAATACTCTCCGGACCTCATCCTTTCTGTGAGCTCAGCCTACACATTGTGATAACCTTCACCTTCACATAACTGTTTCAAAGCGGTTTATGATCCATGTAGACCTGGACATTTGTTTATCTGATCACTACATTTATTGTGTCCTGTTGTCTCAACTGAGTTAGATTGATTGCTAACGAGCTTTAACCCCAAAAAAAAAAAAAAAAAAAAAAAGAGAGATCTAAGGGCTAGCCTTCTATAAATGTAGACTTAGCTTGGGGATGCATTCGTGCAGGGGTGCATTCGTGCACTGTTATTCGTGTATTTTTTATTCAAAGTACTTTTTTTTCTAAGTACTCGGCAGTTATAACATGGCAGTTAGACAGGGCAGGAGACAGGTAAGACAATCTGAATCTAATCCATATTCACTTGAAACAGCACAAATACTCACCATATTTATTTGTATAATCTATATTCTGGCTGCTGCATTCACTCACATTCACCGCCCTCGCATTAACTCTCTACACTCCATCCATATCGGCCCCTCTGTCCTTGCCTCTCCTATGTATAGCACTCATGCTCTATTCACATTGCTTAACAGCACAGATCCATTCAGTCCCACCATCCAACACAAGAGACGCTCTCACAAATCACTTAACCATCTGCTCACTCTTTCGATCCTCCTTCTCCTAGTCGCTGGAGACATCTCTCCAAACCCCGGCCCCCCATGTTATAGCCAGTCAAACCTCCCAATTGCTACACCCAGAAACCCCTCTAACCTTATTAATATTCCCTGCATGCCTTCTGTCTCTTTCAATTGTGCCCTTTGGAATTCTCGCTCTGTGTGTAATAAACTCTCCTTCATTCATGACTTCTTCCTTTCTAATTCTCTTAATCTCCTGGCTCTTACTGAAACCTGGATTCAGCAGTCAGACACCACCGCGGCTGCTGCTCTTTCATATGGTGGACTACACTTTTCTCATACCCCAAGATCAGACAATAGAGCAGGTGGAGGCGTTGGCCTGCTCCTTTCACCCAAATGTACTTTCCAAGTTATCCCCCAAGTACCCTCACTTGTCTTCCCTTCCTTTGAGGTCCATGTGGTCAGACTCTACGTCCCCTTCTCCATGCGAGTGGCGGTGGTGTATCGTCCTCCCGGCCCCTCTCATCAGTTCCTGGATCACTTTGCCACCTGGCTTCCACACTTTCTCTCCTGTGACACCCCCACCCTTATCATGGGTGATTTCAACATCCCCATTGCCTCTCCCCTCTCCCCATCTGCTTCTCACCTTTTATCTCTATCCTCCTCTTTTGGCCTCTCGCAGCATACTAACTCTCCAACACATGAAGATGGAAACTCCCTTGACTTGGTCTTCTCCCGACTTTGCTCAGTGGATGATTTCACAAACTCCCCTCTCCCGCTCTCTGACCACAACCTTCTTTCATTCTCTATCAAGAACTGCCATCCCGCTCAGGTCACCCCCACTTTCCACACTTATAGAAACATACAGGCCATTAACACCCAGAAACTTATGAAGAACTTGCAGTCCTCATTGGCCCCTATCTCCTCCATCTCATGTCCTGATTCTGCAATGAAGCATTACAATGAAACCCTGCAAAGTGCTCTGGATGAAGCTGCTCCTCCTATACATAAAACAACTCGGCACGGACGGCAACAACCGTGGCACACGCTGCAAACATGTTTCCTGCAGCGGTGCTCCAGGTGCGCAGAACGTCTGTGGAGAAAATCTAATCTACCCGAAGATTTCATCCATTATAAGTTCATGCTAAAGACATACAATTCTGCCCTTCACCTCTCCAAACAAACCTACTTCAACACCCTCATCACCTCCCTGTCCAATAACCCTAAACGTCTCTTTGACACGTTCCAGTCCCTACTCAACCCAAGAGAGCAGGCCCCAACCACGGATCTCCGTGCTGACGATCTGGCCAATTACTTCAAAGAAAAAATTGACCACATTCGACAGGAAATCATCTCCCAATCTCTTCATACCATGCACTGTCCTCCCTCCCCCACTGCATCTAGTTCACTCTCTGACTTTGAAGCAGTTACAGAAGAAGAAGTAAGCAGGCTCCTTGCATCTTCTCGCCCGACCACTTGCACCAGTGACCCCATTCCGTCACATCTCCTCCAGTCCCTTTCCCCAGCTGTCACCTCTCACCTAACAAAAATATTCAACCTTTCCCTCACTTCCGGTATTTTTCCCTCCTCATTTAAGCATGCCATCATACATCCATTACTTAAAAAACCATCCCTCGATCAAAACTGTGCCGCTAATTATAGACCTGTCTCTAATCTTCCCTTCATCTCTAAACTCCTCGAACGCCTGGTCCACTCCCGTCTTACCCGCTATCTCTCAGATAACTCTCTTCTCGACCCTCTTCAATCTGGCTTCCGCTCTTTACACTCTACTGAAACTGCCCTCACTAAAGTCTCTAATGACCTACTAACAGCTAAATCTAATGGTCACTACTCCATGCTAATTCTCTTGGATCTCTCTGCAGCATTCGACACTGTGGATCATCAGCTCCTCCTCACTATGCTCCGCTCCATCGGCCTCAAGGACACCGTTCTCTCCTGGTTCTCCTCTTATCTCTCTGACCGATCCTTCACTGTATGTTTTGCTGGTTCCTCCTCCTCTCACCTTCCCCTTACTGTTGGAGTTCCTCAAGGATCAGTCCTAGGTCCCCTCCTCTTCTCTTTGTATACTGCCCCTATTGGACAAACAATCAGTAGATTTGGTTTCCAGTACCATCTCTATGCTGACGACACCCAATTATACACTTCTTCTCCTGATATCACACCGACCTTTTTAGAAAACACCAGTGATTGTCTTACCGCTGTCTCTAACATCATGTCCTCCCTCTATCTGAAACTAAACCTGTCAAAAACTGAACTCCTCGTGTTCTCTCCCTCTACTAACCCACCTTTGCCTGACATTGCCATCTCCGTGTGCGGTTCCACCATTACTCCAAAGCAACATGCCCGCTGCCTTGGGGTCATCCTTGATTCTGACCTTTCATTCACCCCCTACATCCGATCACTGGCTCGCTCTTCTTACCTGCATCTCAAAAACATTTCTAGAATTCGCCCTTTTCTTACTTTCGACTCTGCAAAAACTCTTACTGTTTCACTTATTCATTCTCGTCTGGACTATTGTAACTCTCTACTAATCGGCCTCCCTCTTGCAAAACTCTCCCCGCTCCAATCTGTCCTGAATGCTGCAGCCAGGATCATATTCCTCACCAACCGTTACACCGATGCCTCTACCCTGTGCCAGTCATTACACTGGCTACCCATCCACTCCAGAATCCAGTACAAAACTACTACCCTCATCCACAAAGCACTCCATGGCTCAGCACCACCCTACATCTCCTCCCTGGTCTCAGTCTACCACCCTACCCGTGCCCTCCGCTCCGCTAATGACCTCAGGCTAGCATCCTCAATAATCAGAACCTCCCACTCCCGTCTCCAAGACTTTACACGTGCTGCGCCGATTTTTTGGAATGCACTACCTAGGTTAATACGATTAATCCCCAATCCCCACAGTTTTAAGCGTACCCTAAAAACTCATTTGTTCAGACTGGCCTACCGCCTCAATGCATTAACCTAACGATCCCTGTGTGGCCTATTTATAATAAATAAAAAAAAAAAGAATAAAGGTTCCTCGCATCATGTTCATACACTTTATGCAGTATTAGCCCTCTGTGTCTGTACTGCTACATACTGGTTCATGCAGCTTTACATGAACACCTGAGCCTTACACTATAGCTGGTCCGAATAACTAAAGCAATTGTTACCATCCACCTCTCCTGTCTCCCCTTTTCCCCATAGTTTGTAAGCTTGCGAGCAGGGCCCTCACTCCTCCTGGTATCTGTTTTGAACTGTATTTCTGTTATGCTGTAATGTCTATTGTCTGTACAAGTCCCCTCTATAACTTGTAAAGCGCTGCGGAATATGTTGGCGCTATATAAATAAAAATTATTATTATTATTATTATTCACCTTGCCATCATTCCCTCCTGTCCAGCAGAGTGACAATTTTTCATGTAATGTTGGCATGTGACCCCAGACCAACATCTGGGTGTAAAATTATTAGTATTTTTGCATCAGTTTTATCTTCAATTGTGATTCGGTTGAGATGCAGCAGGCTCAGGAACTGAGCCTGATACAATATACGTATACATTGGAACCTAGATTTAGTAATCCATCAAGTTTAACATCCTCGTCTAGGAAGTTGACTTCTGATCACCACTGGTATATATTGATATAGTGAGATTGATACTGCCATGAATTCAAAAACCCAGAGCCCATTTTTATGGACACATGACAAGGTGCCTCCTGGGGGTAGCAATCAGACATAGGGAATCATGATGTAGACAGGTACTGTCATAGTCTGTTCTAATATGCTGTAACCCTTCAAGTTTTCTAAAAATAAAAGCCATTTTTTGTTGCTGTCAATTTACTCCCACTTTAAGAATATTAACAACCTTCACATAAACTACTGCTAAGCAGGGAAAGAGAAAAGTGCAGCAATTTCTTATTATTTTGGAGAACCTGCAGCAGTACTAATCATAAAAATAATTGATTCTATTTTAACAATGACATTTTGAGCGCAGTTTAAACTGAATTTTATCTTCCAGTTTTTCTTCTTCCAAACAGGCTGCACATACAATAAATATTTAATAAGCATTCCCTTGCAGGCTGAATCCAGGGCCCACATCATCTCATTACCTAGCCTTGGAATACCATCCTCATTGTCACTAGCTTAATTATGCTAAGGAAGAATTGAAATGTGTGGCTGTTGGGATCAAAAAGTAATTAAATTGACTTGGCAAGAGTTGGGTACCTCATTATGTTTCTCGCTTAGCACTTTTAATGGATTTTGTTTTGAAGAAAAAAAAACTGATTGGGAATAAGATGCATTATTCCTCCATGTATTCTTCAGAATGGCAAAATCAAACAGACCCAGATACAATCAAAGTGACGCAAAGGGCACCTCTGTACTTCTTTTAGTGTAGTGTTTTTTGTTCAGGGTGATTTGTGAAATGCTACAAATGCTTGTTCTCCAGAGACAGAGGTGAATGTTGCTGAATATGTAAGTTCTTCAGGATTTTTCACTCCTCACTAGAAGATGACACAGTACATTTTTTTCGTTCATAATGTCAAAAATATTTTATTAATAGTAATAAGATTAAAGATTTTTGTTCAAAACCACGGAAGTCAACTGTTGTATCTGTTGAATTTAAGATCATTTATTTTATTTGTTGATTAATTATTTTTGGTTGCTCATTAGTATGTTCAGTTACTTGGAAAGGTTGATGACAACTAATTAGCTTCACAGATTTCTTAGGATGGTTTAACACGTCCGTAAAACACGGGCCATGCTCAGATTGGGATAACCATTCTGAAAGCCAGATCTCCTGACCTAACAGTCTCATATCTCAGGTCAGGAGACCAGGTGGTCAGGTCAAGTATTCTAGCCATAACATGACCTAACATATTTGAGCAATCAATGGATGTAAGTTTGGTCTTGCCCACCAGAGCACAAAAGGATTTTCATGTGGTCCTAGGTTATATTATAAGAATGGGGCCCAACCACAGCAATATCCATAAGGGCTCATTATAAACAACCCTATAGGGGTGTACAGAACACTAGACCACTTAGTGGCCATTGATGATATAATCTATATGCACAATGATATTTCACTTACAGGACATTCTCCATTCCTTATAGAATTATTGACCCTTAAAACCATATTCCTTGATATTGAAGGTCACAAGACACATTAATCCATACTTACCAACTTTCCAAGAACATTTGGAACACTCATGGGGAAAAAAACTAGAGAAATCCTGGACTCGTGGAAGAGTTGGCATAACTCCAGTGACCTGTTAAGGCCTCCAAAAACCTCCTGAGATCAAGTGATTCTGGAAGGCTTCATCAAATAGATCAATCACAAAAAGGAGCACTTGTATCCAGACACGTATTCTAGGACCAGTAACAACCCATGGATGTGGCTAAGCCCCTACCAAAATGATCCTGACACCCTAGTTCTTGGAATCATTAGAGGTCAACCATCAGGCATATCAGATTCATAAACCATAAAAACTATCACAAGAAAATGCCAAATTCCATTTGTTGTATAAAACAGATTTCTTAGACCTTCTGTATCTTACTTTTATAGTCTTTTGATATCTATAGTCAAATAACTACTCTGACTAAAAGATAAATCTGACAGTAATCGATATTCCATATGTAATCAGTGACACAGTTTAAAGCGAAGCTTATAATAGATTTACTGGATTTCAAACTTACTTAATATTGCTGAAAATGAGATTGAAATTAAGAACCGGTGGATAATAGGGGATTGTTTGACTATCTGCTTACAGGGGATTACTACAGCTTCTTGCTTATTTGCTTAGTATGTGCGTTATCCAAATGTGTGCTTGTGAATATTGTCTTGTTAATTCATGCAAATCAAATGTTAGATATGTGAATTGAAAGGTCTCCTTCTATCTCTGCATTTTCTGCAAGGACACGAACACATTCACGGACACTATACTCTTTTTAAAGCTCTCAGTTTAAGTAGAGGCACAAATAGATTTTTGATATCTGATCTGAATTGTGACAGTGAATAATTCATGAATGTAAATATATAATAGATGGATATTTTTTATTACTAAAAGGTTAATATCGTTAAACGATGTATTTATGCTTTGGTGTGTCCCACTATTAACATGTTGTTGTAAGTCCAAGTCATTGAATTTCTTTAAACATCTTATCAAGAAACAATGACTTTTAAAAGGCCCCATAAGCATTAAGGTACCGTCACACTAAGCGACGCTGCAGCGATACTGACAACGATCCGGATCGCTGCAGCGTCGCTGTTTGGTCGCTGGAGAGCTGTCACACAGACAGCTCTCCAGCGACCAACGATCCCGAAGTCCCCGGGTAACCAGGGTAAACATCGGGTAACTAAGCGCTGGGCCGCGCTTAGTAACCCGATGTTTACCCTGGTTACCATCGTTAAAGTAAAAAAAACAACCACTACATACTTACCTACCGCTGTCTGTCCCCGGCGCTTAGTAACCCGATGTTTACCCTGGTTACCAGCGAAGACATCGCTGAATCGGCGTCACACACGCCGATTCAGCGATGTCAGCGGGACGTACAGCGATGAAATAAAGTTCTGGACTTTCTGCCCCGACCAGCGATATCACAGCAGGGGCCTGATCGCTGCTGCCTGTCACACTGGACGATATCGCTAGCCAGGACGCTGCAACGTCACGGATCGCTAGCGATATCGTCCAGTGTGATGGTACCTTTAAAGTTGGAAGCCTTCCAACTCTGCCCAACACAAGATGTTGGGAAAGATAATGTCTTAAATATTTAAAACAATTGTTGAATTTATCGGAAGCTAAAGGAAGATCCTACACATGTGCAAAATTGAATCAGTCAAAGTTCTACAAGACGTTGTTACATTGGGGGTCTTAGCTCCTTAACAAGCAGAGAGTCTGTTGATCTCAAGCCTGGTAATGTCCATTTTCATGACTTACCTAAAATACAGAAGTGCTGGATTGCGTGTTTAAGGAGGAGATCATTGTGTCTCACGGAATTCTTCCTATATGACTGAATGGCCTACCTTGTATTGTCTGAATGCACCAGGTACATGGAAGCTGGAGCAGCACATAAAGAGAAGTTCTCCATTGTAACATCTATAGATTCCCAAAATAAAAATTGTTTTCTGGATCAATATAATTTTCATTGCTGTCTACAAAACACAGCATGCATTGATTTTAGCGGATGGGGCTTTCAAGAGGCATTTAAATGAATAATGTACAACCATGTGTGGTTAAAAAGCTGAGGTGCAGACTGATCCATCTTTTTGAAAGCTTAGGCTTTGTTTAAGTTATTAACAGGATTCCCCAACAATGCACTAATCATAGATTGTGTCACAGATGTAAGTTACGATGATCCACTATGGTGGAACCGAACAGCAACAGGTCAATTTCCCGACAGTGCCTCCATAGGGAAAATGAAGTATTACACAAGGTCAATTAAAATCAATAAACTGTCCTTGATTTTACCCATGAAATGAGAATGCAAAGCTGTATACAAGCTTTTCTTTCCCTGCAGTTATGGCACTGTATATTTATATCTGTGCAAAGTATATATATGTAGCTGGATTTGGAATGATGCTCAAAATCAAAGTGGAAAATGAAGCTACAGGCTGATCCAACTTCAGTGGAAATGCCTCAATACAAGGAAATGATGCTCATTGTTGTGTCTGGCCTTCACGTGCCTGTATGACCTTCCTACAATGCCTGGGCATGCTGCTGATGTGGCGGCGGATGGACTCCTGAGGGATCTCCTCCCAGACCTGGACTAAAGCATCCGCCAACTCCTGGACAGTCTGTGGTGCAACGTGACATTGGTGGATGGTGCGAGACATGATGTCCCAGATGTGATCAATCAAACTCAGCTCTGGGGAATGGGTGGGCCAGTCGATAGCATCAATGCCTTCATCTTGCAGGAACTGCTGACACACTCCATCCAAATGAGGTCTGGCATTGTCCTGCATTAGGGCTGGGCAATATACTACATGGCTGGGCAATATACTATGTGGCTGGGCAATATACTACGTGATTAGGCAATATACTACGTGGACATGCATATTCTAGAATACTTGATGCGTTAGAATCGGGCCACCATCTAGTATATATATAATTGTCTAAGGGGTACTTCCGTCTTTCTGTCGGCAACTTCTGTAACGGAAATCCTGCGTCCCTGATTGGCCTCTACAGCTGCCTGTCATGGCTGCTGCGACCAATCAGCGACAGGCACAGTCCGCTTAGTCCCTCCCCTACTCCCCTGCAGTCAGTGCTCAGCACCCACTCCGTAATCTCCTCCAGTCACCGCTCACACAGGGTTAATGCCAGCGGTAACGGACCGCGGGTACCGCACACCGTTACCGCTGCTATTAACCCTGTGTGTCCCAACTTTTTTACTATTGATGCTGCCTATGCAGCATCAATAGTAAAAGTATGTAATGTTAAAAATAATAAAAAAACAAAAAACCTGCTATTTTCACCTTCCATAGTCCGACGATGCGCTCGTGCCGGCCGCCATCTTCCGTTCCTAAAGATGCATTGCGAAATTACCCAGAAGACTTAGCAGTCTCGCGAGACCGTTAAGTCATCTGGGTAATTTCACAATGCATCCTGGGAACGGAAGATGGCGGCAGCCAAGCGCGCATAGCCAGAGTTTCGCTGGATCCCAGGGGGTGAGTATATAACTATTTTTATTTTAATTATTTTTTTAACAGGGATATGTGCCCACACTGCTGAATACTGCGTGGGCAGTGTTATATACTCTGTGGGCTGTGTGATATACTGCGTGGGCTGTGCTATATACTACGTGCCCTGTGTTATATGTTACGTGGGCTGTGTTATATACTGCGTCGCCTGTGTTATATACTGCGTGGCTGCTATATACAGTGTGGGCTACGTTATATAGTACATGGGCTGTGTTATATAGTATGTGGGCTGTGTTATATACTCTGTGGGCTGTGTGATATACTGCGTGGGCTGTGCTATATACTACATGCCCTGTGTTATATACTGCGTGGCCTGTGTTATATACTACGTCGCCTGTGTTATATACTGCGTGGCTGCTATACACTGCAAGGGTTGTGTTATATAGTATGTGGGTTGTGTTATATACTGTTTGGGCTGTGTTATATACTGCGTGGCCACTGTTATATACTGTGTGGCCTGTATTAACGCATCAGGTATTCTACAATATGTATGTATGTATATAGCAGCCACATAGTATATAGCACAGGCCACGTAGTATTTGCTATATACTACGTGGCCTCTGATATATACTATGTGGCTGCTATATACATATTCTAGAATACCCGATGCGTTAGAATCAGGCCACCATCTAGTGTATATATATATATATATATATATAAAATAACAACTGGTAAAGACAGCTTGGTCCTGTTCTATGGCAAAAAAGAGCACTTTTTGTTACAAGCACACAACAGTAATCTCAACCACAGACATGTAGAATTAGTAAACCCCCCAAGGAATACTGGAGCAACTATTAAACACTTTTGTCTGTACACATGTGGATCCCATATGTTTTTACATTCATATGAATCTTTTGAATAGAAAATCAACGCTTTAACTTTGCAATTGTGACTTTGTTTCAGCAATCAGTGAGGAAATTGTAATGGGCCCTGGGACATCATCAGTTTGTCTATATGTAGAAGTGAAATATTAAGTGTATATTGTGTTTGAGCCAGAATGGCCAAAGTACTGTCAATACTTCTACAATTTTAATCTTCAACTTCAGAGACACTTGATAAAACAAATCTCAAGTTCAAATAAATCAACAGCATACAGACTTCTACATGGAATTGTTCTCTAATCACTACATGTCCTTAGGCAAGCCTTCAGACGGAGCCAGAATGCCATACAATGAATAAACTGTATGGTAAGTCCATATTGAAGCCAGTATGCTTTTACCTTTTTTGTATTCCATGGACCTAGTACAAATAAATTACATGAGATGCGGCATTCAAAAAGGAGGTTATGGAGATGAGGCCTTCTTATGATGCGTTTACCCTGCCTTGCTCATTACCACGGTTCTTTGTAGGTCTGCTGTTAGGCTATGTTCACATTTGCGGCTTTGGACGCAGCATCGTGGACGCAACGCACGACGCACAAAAGACGCAAGTAGAACGTATGCATTTTTGACGCATGCGTTCAACCCTTATAGGGTCTTTTCAGTTTCTCTATTTTTAAAGTAAAGAACGCATGCGTCCTACAACGCACAACAACGCAAGTACTTGCGTCTTCTGCGTTGCCAATACACTTCAATGGAGGATTTGAAGTTTCGACGACGCAAATACAACGCAAGTGCGTCGCAAGCGTTTTTTAAAAATTTTGGACTCAGAAAAAATGCAACATGTTGCGTTTGCAACGCACTGCCAGGTGCGTCGAAAGGACGCACGCGTTGCAAAACGCACCGAAACGCATTAAAACGAACGCACATGCGTCCCCAATGTTAAAGATAGGGAAACATGACGCGTGCGTTGTTTTGCGGCGACGCCGCTGCGTCCAAAGCCGCAAATGTGAACGTAGCCTTAGTAACGCTGTGTACAATACTTTCAGCTATGGGCTGGTGAAAGGTGCAGACTAAATGGGAAATACTTACCTCACCAACAAAAGTCAAAAAGTATTTCATATAAAAAAGCAGTTAGGTCACAAAGACCAGGGAGGAGGGGGAGAGCTGTTTTACAGCCTATATATAGCACTGCTGGCTGGAAATCTCAGATCCTGATGTGCTCCACCCTTTCTGCAAAAAAATCCAGGAGGAAAGTACGGTAAGTGTATTTATCACAATGTAGGTGAATCACAATAATCGCTCAAGGTCCACGTGATCCCACAAAAAGGTTCCAGAATCTAGGAATTTGGTTTTCCAAAGCATCATCTTGATTTGAACAAAAGTGCCCATGCTTGACCTCCAATCCATTCATATGGGACTGCTGAAGGAAGCCAAGTATAGGACTGTCACATAAACAATGAATGGAGTAAAAGAATGGAATAGAGCCATAGAACACCATCGTTGGGATACAAAGCCTTGTATGTTGGATTGCTTTGGCAAGATTGGACCAACCTCCAATCAGTAAGTTGCAAAATATTGGTTGACGTCCATTCCTTAGGATACCCCTTTATATTAAACTGTCTACAGAGATAAGTTTTGTTCTGGTATTATAAGCACCATGGCGTTATGTCGCATATTGGGACACGAATGTCTCAATGCTCATCTCTCTTTGATCCAGCAATGTATCATTCATAGGGGAAAGGTGTGGTTTAGATTAAGCCAATGTCTCGTGAGAGGTCCTAAGTGGTCACAAGAGACCTCATCCAAGATGCAGGAGATTACATTGAGATTTTCTTTGCGTTCCATGGTCTCTACTGAAAGTCATATACAGTTGTAGGACTGGAATTATTTCCTATCTGGAAAGGTTTCTTAGTTGTTAATATGACAGAATATTTACTATAGCTTTTATAGTTCAACTTTCCGGCATTCTCTATATTCTAGCACAGTGTTTCTCAACTCCAGTCCTCAAGACCCCAAAACAGGTCATGTTTTCAGGATTTCCTTAGTATTGCACAGGTGATAATTTCATCACCTGCTCAAACATTAATTCCATCGCTTATGCAATACTAAGGAAATCTTGAAAACATGACCTGTTGTGGGGTCTTGAGGACTGGAGTTGAGAAACACTGTTCTAGCTGATGTGCCTTGCCTCTTGGTGTGCCACTCCATTGTGCCATATACTGTACTTCTCCAGTCCATATGCTATCCACAATGTCACTTACTCTCTCTCATACTCTTCTCCTTCTCTAGGCTACTGCAAGGGGCAGACACAACAGAAGAGACCCCCTGTGCAAGGACAGTATATGGGCCCTTAGCAGTCCAACAGCTTCTTATAATGTATCCTGTTGTCTATGACATAAACTGCTTACTGCTTTGGAGGTCGATGTTGCCCCTTTTTACCTCTAGGCTGCATTAGTGGTATGTCTGCCCCTTCCGCCCACTTATATGCCCATCAAGACTGTTAGGGCCATGCCCGATTGCTAGCCAATAGTGATGAGCGAGTATACTCGTTACTCGAGATTTCCCGAGCATGCTCGGGTGGTCTCCGAGTATTTTGGCGTGCTTGGAGATTTAGTTTATGTCGACACAGCTGTATGATTTGCGGCTGCTAGCCAGCCTAAGTACATGTGGGGTTGCCTGTTTGTTAAGGAATCCCCACATGTATTTAAGCTGTCTAACAGCCGCAAATCATGCGGCTGCGTCAACATAAACTAAATCTCCGAGCATGCCGAAATACTCAGAGATGACCCGAGCATGCTCTGGAAATCTCAAGTAACTCGCTTGCTCCTCACTACTAGCCAATGCTGTCTGCCATGCTCTACTCCATCTATCTTGCAGATTTCCTGCTCATTCACCTCCTGTGTCTCCGCCATTTGTTCCCAAACTTTATTTTTGCCAGAACTCTTTCTAATCCAAAATTTTCATAGCTATTAGCTTAAAATAATCATGACCTTTGGATCCAATTAGTCTAACCCATTGAAGTGGTTTTGATGGAGCCAGCCAATTTCTTCCTAAACAGGAGATGAAGCAATCAACGTTTTGCTTCTAATAAGAGCCATATATCGGAGAGTATTCAGTATTTCTCATATCGCAAGCAAAGAAAATGTTTTACAGAACCCAAAAATTGCTTGTTATTTTCTAGTGGATCCAAAATTAAGCTGAACTCCATGAAGGCAAAGTGACCTCCTGTGTCCCCAGTAATTACCGAGTCAACAAAATCTTTGAATAAAGCTGATTTGTAATGGTTGTATAGAGACTCGCTGCTTAGACACTTGTTCTCTCTGTTTTATGATGCTGCATAAGCAATGACATTCAGCGATACATTATTGCAGGAGATAAACACTACTAATAGCTATAGACTATATATTGCTAGACTGATAACTATAATCTGGAGTGCAATTCCATTGCAGTTCAATTCCTCTTACCAGCTGCACAACTACCAACCGCCAACTAGAGCTGAGATGTTATGCTAAATGCATGCTGAGCAGCCTTAGGATGTGTTCTACCACACAAATTATAAACAGCATGCCTTCTACCCTTCATATGATGTCAATTTCCAGATCACGTTGAAATACAGGATCCAACGTACCTCCTGTTATTCCGTAAAGCAAGGTTATTGTCAACGGTAATACGCTTCAGATTGACGCCCATGTGTAAAAGGAAGCGAGAGCCAAAAACACCTAACTCACAATCTAGAGTTTATTCTCAAGTGTCTCCGTGAAACTGTCTGCAATAAGGTAAGAAATGAAATAATTTAGCATTTTTCTTACTTTTTGATCATGTTCATGTATTATCGGTATTAGTGTGTATCGGAGTGGCTGCACTTTAAACACAGACTATAATGATTAAAAAAAATAAAATAGTCATTAAAGGGAACCTGTCACCTGAATTTGGGGGGACCGGTTTTCTGTCCTCCGTAGTACACGCCTGCGCAAGGCAACCTTGCCTTGCGCAGGCGTGTACTACGGAGGGCATAGAATGAACTTCAATCCAATATTGCAGCCAGCATGCAGCCAGCGGGTAAGGAAAGGGTGAATCAAACACCCGAAAACTCCGCCCATATGACCAAAAACCGGTCCCGCCAAATTCAGGTGACAGAGTCCCTTTAAAACTATTTTGTGGCTCAGAGTCAGGTTAAATAAAAAGTATACAGCACTCACTATGTGTCCACCCTGGCACCCACCCATGTGCTTATCTACCCCCCCGCTAGATTGGAAGGCATATCAGTCTCCACCTGCCATATCTGTTATTATTCCTTATGAAACACCATTCCTCGGGCATCTTTTGCTATATTTCTATGCTGTGTTGTCCCTCTATAATTGAGCCTAAAAAATGAATATATACATTGACAAATGGGTGTTGCCCATTTGGAGGTGTGGCTGTACGTGAACTGATGAAAACCCTAAAAAAATGGTGAAATTCTAGGTTGTGAGCTAGCAAAACATGAGAAAATGCCAAGGGGGTGAATACTTTTCCAAGCCACTGAAGGTTAAAGGTCTTGTTGCAGTTACGTGCTGGAGAATACATGTCAGAAGTCAAATTCACTAAAGGATTCATTATAATCAAAAAGAGGGTGGGTTTAACACACTTTTAGATGGAATGATTTGTATCAGGGTATTAGAAAACATAGATCTATCGTCTATACTTTTAAAAAACGGACGACAATGACGAAAAAAAATCAAACTGTGCATTATTTAATCAATAAGGATAAATATTATAGACACTTACATACTTCTGACGTACTTTATTGTATGTTACCATCTGAATTAGTGTAGTCTTCAAACCTAATGTCCAAAAATATTTTTATCAGGCCATAAAGTGCTTGTTGGGTTATCGCCATTCACAAACAATGCTTTTTCCTTCCATAATTCACTCCAGCATAGGATGTAGTGGGCATAAAAAAGTTTCATTGTAATTGCTTTATTAATTCCACAGGAAAACAATTATTTAAGTGGTTTTCTCACAAAAAAAATGTTTTACTCCATCAGCTTTGAGGGGGAAAAAAACAAACAAACTCCAAAATAACGTGGCTACACTGACCCTCGGGAACTCCAGTGCAGCTACTCTGTACCACAATTGACATCATGACAGCGGTGCATAAGATTGGTTTAGCCAATCACTGGCCTCAGCAGTCATGTGCTGCCTACTGGGGCAAAACTGACAAGGCAAGCGATTGGCTGCAGTGGTCATGTGCTAGTTAAGAAGTCACCAATGCAGCCTTTCAATAAAGATCGGCAAAAATGGCAGAGATTCAGGGCTAGACATGAAGAGGGTCAATACAGATGAGGTTGTTTTTGTCTTTTTTTCTTATGCAATTTCTAAAATAAAAAAATGTTTGGAAAACCTTTTTAACTGTTGCAAAAGTGAAAAAAACAAATACGTAAAAACTAGTATTTTGATCTTTTTTGCTTAGCTGCAAAACATAACGTGTTAAGCCGTATGAAACTTTGGTTTTCTACTTTACTTTATGTGACCTGAATCCGGCTATAAACTTTTATATGAAAGTCACAGAATGCATATAATATTTTAAGGTATAGATTTATAGAACATATATTAATGGCCAAGCAAAATGATTTATACAGATAAAAAGTATGTTATCCTAAAAATCCTAAAACAGAGGAGGTATACCATTAATAAAATTAAAACCACACATCTCCAAAAGTCATACATTCTAAACTAAGGCAAACCATCGTCCACTTAGCAAAGATAATCTTTCCTTGCCATAAATAAGTGGATGCAATGTAAATTCAAGGAGGGAACGGGACTTATTGTCTTGATCACAGCTACCGAATTTGACTTGAACAGGCTCTAACACAATAATGAAGGAGAAGACATTATTTGGAGCTAGCCACATGCCACCAGGGTCTATTGCTTCTCGCATGATGAGATAAAATAACCTATGAGAATTTCCTAATGACATGCCCTGATGGTACAAATATAGGATGAACCTTCTGGATCATTTCCTCTATAATCCATTCCATCTGTGATCTAAGTGCATGTACAAGCAAGCACTGACAACATGTTGGCGATGAGGGCACGCAAACATATTTGTTGGAAGTTGTCAAAGTCTGCTTATTTCAGCGGGAAAAGACGACCGTTACCTTTGTAGGACGTCTGACAAGGTCCACTGTTTTTTGTAGGATTTGTGACAAGGTAACAGGCTGTGGCTACATTTAGTGGAACCTAGCCTTAGTGGCATATACAGTTAGGGCCAGAAATATTTGGACAGTGACACAATTTTCGCGAGTTGGGCTCTGCATGCCACCACATTGGATTTGAAATGAAACCTCTACAACAGAATTCAAGTGCAGATTGTAACGTTTAATTTGAAGGGTTGAACATAAATATCTGATAGAAAATGTAGGAATTGTACACATTTCTTTACAAACACTCCACATTTTAGGAGGTCAAAAGTAATTGGACAAATAAACATAACCCAAACAAAATATTTTTATTTTCAATATTTTGTTGCAAATCCTTTGGAGGCAATCACTGCCTTAAGTCTGGAACCCATGGACATCACCAAACGTGGGTTTCCTCCTTCTTAATGCTTTGCCAGGCCTTTACAGCCGCAGCCTTCAGGTCTTGCTTGTTTGTGGGTCTTTCCGTCTTAAGTCTGGATTTGAGCAAGTGAAATGCATGCTCAATTGGGTTTAGATCTGGAGATTGACTTGGCCATTGCAGAATGTTCCACTTTTTGGCACTCATGAACTCCTGGGTAGCTTTGGCTGTATGCTTGGGGTCATTGTCCATCTGTACTATGAAGCGCCGTCCAATCAACTTTGCAGCATTTGGCTGAATCTGGGCTGAAAGTATATCCTGGTACACTTCAGAATTCATCCGGCTACTCTTGTCTGCTCTTATGTCATCAATAAACACAAGTGACCCAGTGCCATTGAAAGCCATGCATGCCCATGCCATCACGTTGCCTCCACCATGTTTTACAGAGGATGTGGTGTGCCTTGGATCATGTGCCGTTCCCTTTCTTCTCCAAACTTTTTTCTTCCCATCATTCTGGTACAGGTTGATCTTTGTCTCATCTGTCCATAGAATACTTTTCCAGAACTGAGCTGGCTTCTTGAGGTGTTTTTCTGCAAATTTAACTCTGGCCTGTCTATTTTTGGTATTGATGAATGGTTTGCATCTAGATGTGAACCCTTTGTATTTACTGTCATGGAGTCTTCTCTTTACTGTTGACTTAGAGACAGATACACCTACTTCACTGAGAGTGTTCTGGACTTCAGTTGATGTTGTGAACGGGTTCTTCTTCCCCCAATTAAGTATGCGGCGATCATCCACCACTGTTGTCATCCGTGGACGCCCAGGCCTTTTGGAGTTCCCAAGCTCACCAGTCAATTCCTTTTTTCTCAGAATGTACCCAACTGTTGATTTTGCTACTCCAAGCATGTCTGCTATCTCTCTGATGGATTTTTTTCTTTTTTTCAGCCTCAGGATGTTCTGCTTCACCTCAATTGAGAGTTCCTTTGACCGCATGTTGTCTGCTCACAGCAACAGCTTGCAAATGCAAAACCACACACCTGGAATCCACCCCTGACCTTTTAACTACTTCATTGATTACAGGTTAACGAGGGAGACGCCTTCAGAGTTAATTGCAGCCCTTAGAGTCCATTGTCCAATTACTTTTGGTCCCTTGAAAAAGAGGACGCTATGCATTACAGAGCTATGATTCCTAAACCCTTTCTCCGATTTGGAAGTGGAAATTATCATATTGCAGCTGGGAGTGTGCACTTTCAGCCCATATTATATATATAATTGTATTTCTGAACATGTTTTTGTAAACAGCTAAAATAACAAAACTTGTGTCACTGTCCAAATATTTCTGGCCCTAACTGTACACACTGGTATAATTGTGATTTTCTGAGATACCAGGGACGTTATCACTTTTTGCACTTTGCACCTTATGGATTAATATAGGAGTAAAATATCATGTAGGTCCCTTAATCTCGTGAGTAATCTAATAACGAGATTAACCCCAAGATAACCACTCTACAATCTGGACACACATCCCCCCACTTTATGTAATTGTTGCACCGGATTGGGCATTTTTTTTTAGGGAAAGGTCAAAGGGCCAGTGAGAGTGAGCCTTCGTTAAGCAGGGCGCCATTTGCGTTCAAGTCTAGGGTGCCAACCTCCCCAGCAAGGAAGGGACTTCTTTTATAGGGAATCTAGAGGGCTAGTCTATTCCATAGCTAAAATTTTCCCCTCCCCTGCTCCATAAAATTAATTATTGTATAATATTTTATACAATAAAATTAATATTTTACTGACCAAAATGTTTTGCCATGTTTATGACTATTGTTGTGACCCTCTGGCCTGGAGTTGCTTCTCATCTTTTTGGTTGGCAATAAGATAGTGGCTGTGAGTAGTCAACTTTTCTCACCCCTGTCCCCAATATACTACTTCTTAGTGTGAAAATGATTGTGCACAGTGTAAGATTTTCTGCACCTCATCTAGGAAGCTGTGTTTGTAAATTTTGATTGTTATACATGGCATTGGTCACCTTTTGTATATTCCCTAAGGTAATCAGGGAGTCATAGAGACTTTTAGGGTGTGCCGCTGTTGAGCGGGGGTGCGAATTTGCATAGAAGAAAGGGTGCCACCCTCCACTGACAGGAATGGTCTACTCAGTACTCAGTACTCACAATAGTGTGAATCAGACACACTCAACAGAACCTCCCTTTTTTTTACATGATAGTTGGCTATAGGTCAGCTATTTTGGTTGCCAGGTTAGGCATTATATGTGTTTGTTTGTTGGATGTATAACAAATTTAATAAAAGTAAATTTTTTAATGGTAGTAGTTTTTTTGATGAGCCTATTTTTGTACTAATCCTGATAATCGAGCATTTATAATTTTCAAAAATTAATTAACTCAGCCCTAATGTGAAGACTGGAGTTGCTTCTCTTTGAAGTGGCTGTGATGTTAGGTTGAATTGATGATGTTTCTATTCTCAATTGGTTTTTCAGGCTTGCATCGCTCCGGAGTAGAGTTGAGCGACCTTGACCTTTTTAGAGTCGAGCCGGGTTTCGCGAAACCCGACTATCTCAAAAGTCGGGTCGAGTGAAATCGGCCGATTATGACGTAAAGTCGGGATCGACCGAAACACGAAACCCAATGCAAGTCAATGGGGCAGCATAGTCGGCAGTGAGTGGGGGCCAGGAAAACACCTAGAGTGCCCATTTTAATGTAAAAACCATCCATTCTTCTTAATGAAGCTTGTCAAGCGTAATTTACCTTATAATAATTGGAAGGCATTTGAAATTATTATTATTATTATTATTTATTGTTATAGCGCCATTTATTCCATGGCGCTTTACATGTGAGGAGGGGTATACATAATGAAAACAAGTACAATAATCTTAAACAATACAAGTCATAACTGGTACAGGAGGAATGAGGACCCTGCCCGCGAGGGCTCACAATCTACAAGTTGGGGGTCATTTGGCTAAAGTTGTGTGGGGTAGGGCTGGTTCAAGTAATTAGTGGGCCCAGGAAATCTGGACCACGTCACGGCAGTGGAGCAGGGAGAGGTAAGTATTTCAACTTTGCAAGTGCTGTGATCCTGAGCAAGCAGGGGGGGCCCACTTGTTGGCATTGGCACTGGCACAGGGCCCCTCAAAGTACAGCGGTGTGTTTGCACGGCGGGGGCGCCTCCCACCGGCAGCAACACTTTTGCGTACTATGAGAGGCCCTGTGCCAGTGACGTCGCCAACTAGTATTCCTCCCCCCACCTGATGAAGGAACCTGCACTTTCATCTGCACCTTCCTCTTTGTCCCCGTGTAAGGTGGTATGGTATGCGGGAAGAGCAACCTGACTTTCAGCAGGGTCACAATGTTGTTGTGTAGCATGCACGGGGAATGTTGCGTTATGGGTCAATGTACCAGCAGACTCATCTATCACTGGCTGGGCAATGGGCACGATGAAGTGGAAACACAGATATAGGCCCAAAGAATAAAGTGGGCTAAATGCAGTTCAAAATTGGTAACACAGGAATAACCAGGGGCATTGCAGTGGAGGACAACTGGAATGAGAGGCTGACACAGAGAGTAGGGCCAAATCAGTAAGTAGTCGAAATGCAGTTCAAAATTGGCAACCATAGTAAACAGGCGGCACAGCTTTGTTCAGTGGAGGAGAACAGCAAGGAGTGGCAGACACCGATAGTAGGCCCCAACCCAACTAGTAGGCCAAATGCAGTCTAACATTAACAACTACTTAACGAGAGCCTGAAAATGGAATTTCAGGACAGGAAACCAGGAGAACAGCAAGGAGTGGCAGACACCGATAGTAGGCCCCAAATCAACTAGTACGCCAAGTGCAATTGTTCCATTTAACCACAATTTAATGAGAGCCTGAAGATAGAAGCTCAGGAAAGGCAACCTGGGGAACACCTTGGAGTGTAACACACCATCTCTCTCCACCCCATACCCATTTTGTAGGCCTAATGCAGTGTACTTTTCTACAACTACTAAACGAGAGTCGGAAGACCGAAGCAATGGCAAGGAAACCTGGGGAACACCTTGGAGTGTAACACACCATCTCTCTCCACCCCATACCCAATTTGTAGGCCTAATGCAGTGTAGTTTCCAAGAACTACTAAACGAGAGCCGGAAGATCGAAGCTCAGGAAAGGCAACCTGGGGAACACCTTGGAGTGTAACACACCCTCTCTCTACACCCCATACCCAATTTGAAGGCCTAATGCAGTGTAGTTTCCAAGAACTACTAAACGAGAGCCGGAAGATCGAAGCTCAGGAAAGGCAACCTGGGGAACACCTTGGAGTGGAACACACCATCTCTCTACACCCCATACCCAATTTGAAGGCCTAATGCAGCGTAGTTTCCAACAACTACTAAACGAGAGCCGTAAGATCGAAGCTCAGGAAAGGCAACCTGGGGAACACCTTGGAGTGGAACACACCATCTCTTTACACCCCATACCCAATTTGAAGGCTTAATGCAGCGTAGTTTCCAACAACTACTAAACGAGAGCCGGAAGATCGAAGCTCAGGAAAGGCAACCTGGGGAACACCTTGGAGTGGAACACACCATCTCTCTACACCCCATACCCAATTTGAAGGCCTAATGCAGCGTAGTTTCCAACAACTACTAAACGAGAGCCGGAAGATCGAAGCTCAGGAAAGGCAACCTGGGGAACACCTTGGAGTGTAACACAACGTCTCTCTACACCACGGAAGGGCTGATTCTTAGGAAGGAAGGCTGTTGGAAATAAGCATTGCGCGTCCGAGGGTGATTATATTCTTATTAGGTATATACTCACCCTCGGACGCGCCCTGCTTCTTTATTTGGAATGAATGTTTATTTGCAATGTGGTGTTGACTTTCTCTATTATTTTGGTAATTAATGATTTTATTATTTTCATTGTTTTGCATCTTCTCGGCAATAATATAAAGAAGACGCGACAGGACAACACTCGGTGGATGCCATATGTGTGTTTTCAATTGAAAAAACCTTTCAGTTAACTACTTGCAGGAGAAAGTAATTGTAGCTGGTGGCCATTTTTAGTACTGTACCAGATTTTAGTTGTGTGTTTGTTTTTAATGTTAAAATGTCTGCATTTGATATCTCTCCAGTATTTTCTTTTTTGTAAGCAAAATACTTATTTTTATATTTTCTGATGTTGGTTCCAGGGGTACACGGGCAGCAGTGCCCTGGTCAGTGTAGTAGTAGTTGAAAGAATGGACCGCAGACAGGCATCGAAGGCCTAAAATAAAAAAATTGGGCTGGCTGTAGGCAATTTTAAATTGGTTCCAGGGGTACACGGGCAGCAGTGGTGTGGTCAGTGGAGGCCTAGTGGAAGGAGTGACCGCAGACAGGCATCGAAGGCCTTAAAATAATAACACATGGCTGTAGGCAATTTTAAATTGGTTCCAAGGGTACACGGGCAGCAGTGGTGTGGTCAGTGGAGGCCTAGTGGAAGGAGTCACCGCAGACAGGCATCGAAGGCCTAAAATAATAACACATGGCTGTAGGCAATTTTAAATTGGTTCCAGGGGTACACGGGCAGCAGTGGTGTGGTCAGTGGAGGCCTAGTGGAAGGAGTCACCGCAGACAGGCATCGAAGGCCTAAAATAATAACACATGGCTGTAGGCAATTTTAAATTGGTTACAGGGGTACACGGGCAGCAGTGGTGTGGTCAGTGGAGGCCTAGTGGAAGGAGTGACCGCAGACAGGCATCGAAGGCCTAAAATAATAACACATGGCTGTAGGCAATTTTAAATTGGTTCCAGGGGTACACAGGCAGCAGTGGTGTGGTCAGTGGAGGCCTAGTGGAAGGAGTGACCACAGACAGGCATCGAAGGCCTAACATAACAAAAATGTCAATACAATGGTATTGTCAGTGGCAGGCATTGAAGGATGTCAGCGCATAGACTAAACATTGGTGGAGCTGTGAGATAATTTTGCAAGTGGTAGAGCACTGTTTGAGCTGGGGTGGGGGGAAACTGTCTTGTGGTCGGCGGTACAGGCCCAGGGCCCCTCATATTACAACGGTGTGTCTGACGTTGGGTGCGCACCACCACCGCCAGAGACACTTTATTGTACTAGGAGGGACCCAGTGGCAGTGCCGTCGAGCAAAAGCGGGCTCACCCACCTCTTCAGACAAACTGCACTCTCACGGGTGCTGTCGCCAAGTGTCGATACCACGGCCCCGTGTGGGGAGTTTGGCCATTTAGTGAGGTGTAAACATGTCGTATGCTGGACAATCAGGTGCAGAAAATTACGAGATTGGAAAAGGCATTCAGAATAGTCCACAGGCAAGACCTTTTTATAGGAAAGCTAGGTGTCAGCCGGGCAAGGTGGGGCAAAAGATTTCGAAATCCAGTTGTGGTTCATTTTAATGAAGGTTAGATCATCTACATTTTGGGTAGCCAGACGAGTCCTTTTTTCTGTTAGTATTGAACCTGCAGCACTGAATACTCTTTCTGATAGGACACTAGCTGCCGGGCAAGCAAGCTCCTGCAATGCATATTCTGCCAATTCTGGCCAGGTGTCTAATTTTGATGCCCAGTAATCAAATGGGAATGACGGTTGAGGGAGAACATCGATAAGGGATGAAAAATAGTTTGTAACCATACTGGACAAATGTTGTCTCCTGTCACTTTGAATTGATGCTGCAGTACCTGTCCTGTCTGCGGTCATAGCAAAATCACTCCACAACCTGGTCAGAAAACCCCTCTGGCCAACGCCACTTCTGATTTCTGCCCCTCTAACTCCTCTGGTCTGCTGGCCCCTGCAGCTCGTGTGAGAACGATCACGGGCGCTGTGTGCAGGGAATGCCAGAAGCAAACGGTCAACAAGAGTTGATTGTTTGGTTGCTAATATTAGTTCCAAGTTCTCATGTGGCATTATATTTTGCAATTTGCCTTTATAGCGAGGATCAAGGAGGCAGGCCAACCAGTAATCGTCATCATTCATCATTTTAGTTATGCGTGTGTCCCTTTTGAGGATACGTAAGGCATAATCCGCCATGTGGGCCAAAGTTCCAGTTCTCAAATCTGCGGTTGTGCTTGGTTGAGGGGCAGTTTCAGGCAAATCCACGTCACTTGTGTCCCTCAAAAAACCAGAACCCGGCCTTGCCGCGCCACCAATTTCCAGTGGCCCCGGAAAAGCTTCCTCATTAAAAATATAATCATCCCCATCATCCTCCTCGTCCTCCTCTTCGCCCGCTACCTCGTCCTGTACACTGCCCTGGCCAGACAATGGCTGACTGTCATCAAGGCTTTCCTCTTCCTCAGCTGCAGACGCCTGATCCTTTATGTGCGTCAAACTTTGCATCAGCAGACGCATTAGGGGGATGCTCATGCTTATTATGGCGTTGTCTGCACTAACCAGCCGTGTGCATTCCTCAAAACACTGAAGGACTTGACACATGTCTTGAATCTTCGACCACTGCACACCTGACAACTCCATGTCTGCCATCCTACTGCCTGCCCGTGTATGTGTATCCTCCCACAAAAACATAACAGCCCGCCTCTGTTCGCACAGTCTCTGAAGCATGTGCAGTGTTGAGTTCCACCTTGTTGCAACGTCTATGATTAGGCGATGCTGGGGAAGGTTCAAAGAACGCTGATAGGTCTGCATACGGCTGGAGTGTACGGGCGAACGGCGGATATGTGAGCAAAGTCCACGCACTTTGAGGAGCAGGTCGGATAACCCCGGATAACTTTTCAGGAAGCACTGCACCACCAGGTTTAAGGTGTGAGCCAGGCAAGGAATGTGTTTCAGTTGGGAAAGGGAGATGGCAGCCATGAAATTCCTTCCGTTATCACTCACTACCTTGCCTGCCTCAAGATCTACAGTGCCCAGCCACGACTGCGTTTCTTTCTGCAAGAACTCGGACAGAACTTCCGCGGTGTGTCTGTTGTCGCCCAAACACTTCATAGCCAATACAGCCTGCTGACGTTTGCCAGTAGCTGCCCCATAATGGGAGACCTGGTGTGCAACAGTGGCAGCTGCGGATGGAGTGGTTGTGCGACTGCGGTCTGTGGACGAGCTCTCGCTTCTGCAGGAGGACGAAGAGGAGGAGGAGGGGGTGCGAACGGCTACAGCCAATTGTTTCCTAGACCGTGGGCTAGGCAGAACTGTCCCAAACTTGCTGTCCCCTGTGGACCCTGCATCCACCACATTTAACCAGTGTGCCGTGATGGACACGTAACGTCCCTGGCCATGCCTACTGGTCCATGCATCTGTTGTCAGGTGCACCTTTGTGCTCACAGATTGCCTGAGTGCATGGACGATGCGCTCTTTAACATGCTGGTGGAGGGCTGGGATGGCTTTTCTGGAAAAAAAGTGTCGACTGGGTAGCTCGTAGCGTGGTACAGCGTAGTCCATCAGGGCTTTGAAAGCTTCGCTTTCAACTAACCGGTAGGGCATCATCTCTAACGAGATTAGTCTAGCTATGTGTGCGTTCAAACCCTGTGTACGCGGATGCGAGGCTAAGTACTTCCTTTTTCTAACCATAGTCTCATGTAGGGTGAGCTGGACTGGAGAGCTGGAGATCGTGGAACTAGCGGGGGTGCCGGTGGACATGGCAGACTGAGAGACGGTGGGAGATGGTATTGTTGCCACCGGTGCCCTAGATGCAGTGTTTCCTACTACGAAACTGGTGATTCCCTGACCCTGACGGCTTTGGCCTGGCAAAGAAACCTGCACAGATACTGCAGGTGGTGCGGAAAATGGTGGCCCTACACTGCCGGAAGGGATGTTGCGTTGCTGACTAGCTTCATTGGCCGAGGGTGCTACAACCTTAAGGGACATTTGGTAGTTAGTCCAGGCTTGCAAATGCATGGTGGTTAAATGTCTATGCATGCAACTTGTATTGAGACTTTTCAGATTCTGTCCTCTGCTTAAGGTAGTTGAACATTTTTGACAGATGACTTTGCGCTGATCAATTGGATGTTGTTTAAAAAAATGCCAGACTGCACTCTTTCTAGCATCGGATACCTTTTCAGGCATTGCAGACAGCTTTAACCGGATGGCCACGCTGTCCTCCAACAGGTTTTAGCTTTGCCACGCGTTTTGGGCAAGATACGGGCCCGGCAGATGGAACCTGTTGCGATGTTGATGCCTGCTGCGGCCCCTCCTCCTCCGCTTCAGAACTGCTGCCGCCTGCACCCTGTTCCCCCAATGGCTGCCAATCGGGGTCAAGAACTGGGTCATCTATTACCTCTTCTTGTAGCTCGTGTGCAACTTCGTCTGTGTCACCGTGGCGGTCGGTGGTATAGCGTTCGTGATGGGGCAACATAGTCTCATCAGGGTCTGATTCTTGATCAGCACCCTGCGATGGCAATGTTGTTGTCTGAGTCAAAGGACCAGGATAGTAGTCTGGCTGTGGCTGTGCATCAGTGCACTCCATGTCAGATTCAACTTGTAATGGGCATGGACTGTTAACTGCTTCACTTTCTAAGCCAGGGACGGTATGTGTAAAGAGCTCCATGGAGTAACCCGTTGTGTCGCCTGCTGCATTCTTCTCTGTTGTTGTTTTTGCTGAAGAGGACAAGGAAGCGACTTGTCCCTGACCGTGAACATCCACTAACGACGCGCTGCTTTGACATTTACCAGTTTCACGAGAGGAGGCAAAAGAGCTAGAGGCTGAGTCAGCAAGATAAGCCAAAACTTGCTCTTGCTGCTCCGGCTTTAAAAGCGGTTTTCCTACTCCCAGAAAAGGGAGCGTTCGAGGCCTTGTGTAGCCAGACGACGAACCTGGCTCCACAGCTCCAGACTTAGGTGCAATATTTTTTTTCCCACGACCAGCTGATGCTCCACCACTACCACTACCCTCATTACCAGCTGACAATGAACGCCCCCGGCCACGACCTCTTCCACCAGACTTCCTCATTGTTTTAAAAACGTTAACAAACGAACGGTATTTGTTGCTGTCACACAACTTACACGGTGAGCTATAACTTCAGTATGATTTAGCTACCCCTTTACAGGTGGGTGAGACCACAACGAAAATCAGCCACAATGTTACACACTCTGTTGTTGTTGGCAACAAATGAGATGGCACACACGCAGGACTGTCACTGAAGCGCAAATGTAAATATTTATCTCCCACTGATTTGTGTTTGTTTTTTTTAAAAGGGAGACTTCAGAAAAAAAAAAAATTAAAAAAAAATTATTTTTTACAGAAGAATTTATAAAACAAATAAAATGAAATGATTGTTTCAGGGAGAATTTAGGAAAAAAAAAAAAAAAAAAAGGCTTTGTAGGGCCCACTGAGTGAGAGAGGACGCACACAGGAGTCAGGAGTGGCACACAAGCCCAGAGGCCAATATTAATCTCCCACTGATTGATTTAGTGATTTTTTTCGGTAGATTTTGGAACACAAATCAAGCAAAAAAATTAATAGGCTTTCTATGGCCCACAATTGGGGAGAGAGAGAGAGAGATGGCACACCCAGGAGTCAAGACTGGCACACAAGCAGAAGGGGCAATATGAATCTCCCACAGATTTTTTTTTTTTTTTTTTTTTTCAGGGAGACTTGAGAGAAAAAAAAATACCAAAAAAATGATTTTTTTCAGGAATAATTTAGAAACCAAAGAAAATAAAATGATTGTTTCAGGGAGAATTTAGAAAACAAATAAAACAAAAAATAGGCTTTCTAGGGCCCACTGAGTGACAGATGACGCACACAGGAGTCAGGAGTGGCACACAAGCCCAGAGGCCAATATTAATCTCCCACTGATTGATTTAGTGATTTTTTTCGGTAGATTTTGGAACCCAAATCAAGCAAAAAAATTAATAGGCTTTCTATGGCCCACAATTGGGGAGAGAGAGAGAGATGGCACACCCAGGAGTCAAGACTGGCACACAAGCAGAAGGGGCAATATGAATCTCCCACAGATTTTTTTTTTTTTTTTTTTTTTCAGGGAGACTTGAGAGAAAAAAAAATACCAAAAAAATGATTTTTTTCAGGAATAATTTAGAAACCAAAGAAAATAAAATGATTGTTTCAGGGAGAATTTAGAAAACAAATAAAACAAAAAATAGGCTTTCTAGGGCCCACTGAGTGACAGATGACGCACACAGGAGTCAGGAGTGGCACACAAGCCCAGAGGCCAATATTAATCTCCCACTGATTGATTTAGTGATTTTTTTCAGGTAGATTTTGGAACCCAAATCAAGCAAAAAAATTAATAGGCTTTCTATGGCCCACAATTGGGGAGAGAGAGAGAGATGGCACACCCAGGAGTCAAGACTGGCACACAAGCAGAAGGGGCAATATGAATCTCCCACAGATTTTTTTTTTTTTTTTTTTTTCAGGGAGACTTGAGAGAAAAAAAAATACCAAAAAAATGATTTTTTTCAGGAATAATTTAGAAACCAAAGAAAATAAAATGATTGTTTCAGGGAGAATTTAGAAAACAAATAAAACAAAAAATAGGCTTTCTAGGGCCCACTGAGTGACAGATGACGCACACAGGAGTCAGGAGTGGCACACAAGCCCAGAGGCCAATATTAATCTCCCACTGATTGATTTAGTGATTTTTTTCGGTAGATTTTGGAACCCAAATCAAGCAAAAAAATTAATAGGCTTTCTATGGCCCACAATTGGGGAGAGAGAGAGAGATGGCACACCCAGGAGTCAAGACTGGCACACAAGCAGAAGGGGCAATATGAATCTCCCACAGATTTTTTTTTTTTTTTTTTTTTCAGGGAGACTTGAGAGAAAAAAAAATACCAAAAAAATGATTTTTTTCAGGAATAATTTAGAAACCAAAGAAAATAAAATGATTGTTTCAGGGAGAATTTAGAAAACAAATAAAACAAAAAATAGGCTTTCTAGGGCCCACTGAGTGACAGATGACGCACACAGGAGTCAGGAGTGGCACACAAGCCCAGAGGCCAATATTAATCTCCCACTGATTGATTTAGTGATTTTTTTCGGTAGATTTTGGAACACAAATCAAGCAAAAAAATTAATAGGCTTTCTATGGCCCACAATTGGGGAGAGAGAGAGAGATGGCACACCCAGGAGTCAAGACTGGCACACAAGCAGAAGGGGCGATATGAATCTCCCACAGATTTTTTTTTTTTTTTTTTTTCAGGGAGACTTGAGAGAAAAAAAAATACCAAAAAAATGATTTTTTTCAGGAATAATTTAGAAACCAAAGAAAATAAAATGATTGTTTCAGGGAGAATTTAGAAAACAAATAAAACAAAAAATAGGCTTTCTAGGGCCCACTGAGTGACAGATGACGCACACAGGAGTCAGGAGTGGCACACAAGCCCAGAGGCCAATATTAATCTCCCACTGATTGATTTAGTGATTTTTTTCAGGTAGATTTTGGAACCCAAATCAAGCAAAAAAATTAATAGGCTTTCTATGGCCCACAATTGGGGAGAGAGAGAGAGATGGCACACCCAGGAGTCAAGACTGGCAGACAAGCAGAAGGGGCAATATGAATCTCCCACAGATTTTTTTTTTTTTTTTTTTTTCAGGGAGACTTGAGAGAAAAAAAAATACCAAAAAAATGATTTTTTTCAGGAATAATTTAGAAACCAAAGAAAATAAAATGATTGTTTCAGGGAGAATTTAGAAAACAAATAAAACAAAAAATAGGCTTTCTAGGGCCCACTGAGTGACAGATGACGCACACAGGAGTCAGGAGTGGCACACAAGCCCAGAGGCCAATATTAATCTCCCACTGATTGATTTAGTGATTTTTTTCGGTAGATTTTGGAACACAAATCAAGCAAAAAAATTAATAGGCTTTCTATGGCCCACAATTGGGGAGAGAGAGAGAGATGGCACACCCAGGAGTCAAGACTGGCACACAAGCAGAAGGGGCGATATGAATCTCCCACAGATTTTTTTTTTTTTTTTTTTTCAGGGAGACTTGAGAGAAAAAAAAATACCAAAAAAATGATTTTTTTCAGGAATAATTTAGAAACCAAAGAAAATAAAATGATTGTTTCAGGGATAATTTAGAAAACAAATAAAACAAAAAATAGGCTTTCTAGGGCCCACTGAGTGACAGATGACGCACACAGGAGTCAGGAGTGGCACACAAGCCCAGAGGCCAATATTAATCTCCCACTGATTGATTTAGTGATTTTTTTCGGTAGATTTTGGAACACAAATCAAGCAAAAAAATTAATAGGCTTTCTATGGCCCACAATTGGGGAGAGAGAGAGAGATGGCACACCCAGGAGTCAAGACTGGCACACAAGCAGAAGGGGCGATATGAATCTCCCACAGATTTTTTTTTTTTTTTTTTTTCAGGGAGACTTGAGAGAAAAAAAAATACCAAAAAAATGATTTTTTTCAGGAATAATTTAGAAACCAAAGAAAATAAAATGATTGTTTCAGGGAGAATTTAGAAAACAAATAAAACAAAAAATAGGCTTTCTAGGGCCCACTGAGTGACAGATGACGCACACAGGAGTCAGGAGTGGCACACAAGCCCAGAGGCCAATATTAATCTCCCATTTTTTTTTTTTTCCAGGGAAAATTTATAAACCCAATAAAAAAAATAATAATAAATAGGCTTTCTATGGCCCACTATCTGAGAGAGAGAGATGGCACGCTTAGGACTGGCACACAAGCCCAAAGCCCAATATTAATCTCCCACTGATTGATTTAATGATTTTTTCAGGTAGAATTTAGAACCCAAATCAAGCAAAAAAATTAATAGGCTTTCTATGGCCCACTGAGTGAGAGATGGCACACACAGGAGTAAGGAGTGGCACACAAGCCCTGAGGCCAATATTTTTCTCCCACTGATTGATTGATTGATTTTTTCAGGTAGAATTAGGAACCCAAATCAACCCAAAAAATAAATAGGCTTTCTATGGCCCACTATTTGTGAGAGAGATGGCACGCTCAGGACTGGCACACAAGCCCAGAGGCCAATATTAATCTCCCACTTTTTTTTTTTCCAGGGAAAATTTATAAACCCAATAAAAAAAATAATAATAAATAGGCTTTCTATGGCCCACTATCTGAGAGAGAGAGATGGCACGCTTAGGACTGGCACACAAGCCCAAAGGCCAATACTAATCTCCCACTGATTGATTGATTGATTTTTTAAGGTAGAATTATGAACCCAAATCAACCAAAAAAATAAATAGGCTTTCTATGGCCCACTATTTGTGAGAGAGATGGCACGCTCAGGACTGGCACACAAGCCCAGAGGCCAATATTAATCTCCCACTTTTTTTTTTTTCCAGGGAAAATTTATAAACCCAATAAAATAATAAAAAAATAGGCTTTCTATGGCCCACTATCTGAGAGAGAGAGAGATGGCACGCTTAGGACTGGCACACAAGCCCAAAGGCCAATATTAATCTCCCACTGATTGATTTATTGATTTTTTCAGGTAGAATTTAGAACCCAAATCAAGCAAAAAAATTAATAGGCTTTCTATGGCCCACTGAGTGAGAGATGGCACACACAGGAGTAAGGAGTGGCACACAAGCCCTGAGGCCAATATTTTTCTCCCACTGATTGATGTTGTGATTTTTTCTGGTAGATTTTGGAACCCAAATCAAGCAAAAAAATAAATAGGCTTTCTATGGCCCACTGAGTGAGAGATGACACAGACAGAGATGGCACTCTAGCAGAAATGTCAATCTTAATCTCCCACCAAAAAAAAAAAAAAAAAAAAAAAGGAACTGTCCTTCAATTACTATCTCCCTGCAGTAATCTCAGCCAGGTATGGCAGGCAGCAATAAGGAGTGGACTGATGCACAAATTAAATAAAAAGTGTGGACAAACAAACAAGATAGCTGTGCAGAAAGGAAGGAACAAGAGGATTTGTGCTTTGAAAAAAGCAGTTGGTTTGCACAGCGGCGTACACACAGCAATGCAGCTATCAGGGAGCCTTCTAGGGCAGCCCAATGAGCTACAGCGCTGAGGAAAAAAAAAAAAAAAAGGAGCTTCCACTGTCCCTGCACACCGAAGGTGGTGTTGGGCAGTGGAAATCACTACAGCACAAGCGGTTTTGTGGTTAATGGACCCTGCCTAACGCTATCCCTGCTTCTGACGAAGCGGCAGCAACCTCTCCCTAAGCTCAGATCAGCAGCAGTAACATGGCGGTCGGCGGGAACTCCCCTTTATAGCCCCTGTGACGCCGCAGACAGCAAGCCAATCACTGCAATGCCCTTCTCTAAGATGGTGGGGACCAGGACCTATGTCATCACGCTGCCCACACTCTGCGTTTACCTTCATTGGCTGAGAAATGGCGCTTTTCGCGTCATTGAAACGCGACTTTGGCGCGAAAGTCGCGTACCGCATGGCCGACCACGCACAGGGGTCGGATCGGGTTTCATGAAACTCGACTTCGCCAAAAGTCGGCGACTTTTGAAAATGTTCGACCCGTTTCGCTCAACCCTACTCCGGAGCACAGGTGAGTCTTTGTGAAAAGTTTTGTAAAGAACTTGAAGGAGTTAGTTGTTCCTAATAGGGTTGAGCGAAATGGGTCGAAAATTTTCAAAAGTCGCCGACTTTTGGCAAGGTCGGGTTTCATGAAACCCGACCCCTGTGTGGGGTCGGCCATGAAGTCGGCGATCTTTTGAATCTAGAATCGGAATTCCGATACCGATTCCCGATATGTTTAAGATATCGGGAATTGGTATCGGAATTCAGATTTAAGTGTAAAATAAAGAATTAAAATAAAAAATATCGCAATACTTACCCTCTGACGCGCCCTGGTACTAACCGGGAACCTTCCTTCCTTAGAATCAGCCTTCCAGGACCTTGCGGTGACGTCGCGGTGATGTCGCGGCTTGTGATTGGCTATTAGGTATATACTCACCCTCGGACGCGCCCTGCTTCTTTCCGGCAGCCTTCCTTCCTAAGAATCAGCCCTTCCAGGACCTTCGGTGACGTCGCGGTGACGCTGCGGCTTGTGATTGGTCGCGCGAGCGGTCACATGGGCGGCCGCGCGGCCAATCACAAGCCGCGACGTCACCGCGACGTCACCGCAAGGTCCTGGAAGGCTGATTCTAAGGAAGGAAGGTTCCCGGTTAGTACCAGGGCGCGTCAGAGGGTAAGTATTGCGATATTTTTTATTTTAATTCTTTATTTTACACTAAAATATGGATCGCAGGGCCTGAAGGAGAGTTTCCGCTCCTTCAGACCCTGGGAACCATGGAAACCCAATGCACTGCATTGGGTTTCGAGTTTCGGCCGACCCCGACCCCGACTTTTTTATAGGATCGGCCGATTTCACTCGACCCGACTTTTGAAAAAGTCGGGTTTCGTGAAACCCGACCCGATCCTATAAAAGTAAAGGTCGCTCAACCCTAGTTCCTAACACTTGTATATTACACTGCAGGTGTCCTCACAGTGGGAAATTCATGACGGTTCATATTACATTTATATAACTCAAGCAGTGAAAGGTCTGCTCAATACATGACACAAGAGACACTGAGACTGCTGTATATACATCACATAAGAGAAACCAAGACTGTGTATACATCTCATAGGAGACACTAGGGCTGTTGTATATACAACACATAGGGGACACCGAGACTGCTGTATACATCACATAGGAAGCAACGGGGCTACTGTATTTACATACTATAGGAGATGCTGGTGCATATACATCACATAGGAGACTCCCAGTGTCTCCGATGTGCTGTATACGTCTCCAACCCCATATTTTGCTATGTGCTATATATGCTCCACCCCAATGCCTCCTATGTGATAAATATGCTCCAGGCCAAAGTGTCTCCTATGTGCTGTATACACTCCAGGCCTAATGTCTGCCAATGTGCTGTATATACTCCAGCCCTAATGTCTCCTATGTGATTTATATGATCAAGCCCCAGCATCTGCTATGTGCTGTATATGATCAAGCCCCAGTGTCTGCTATGTGCTGTGTTTGTTCCAATCCAATGTCTCCTATGTGAGGTACATGCTTCAGCCCCAGTGTCTTCTATGTGCTCTATATACACCAGCTACAGCAGTACAGTTCTAGGAAATCAGCCAGGGGTTGAGGTTTTCCACCCCTGCTTTAGAAGGTAAATTTTATATGAATAGGAAATTACTATAGGAAACTTTCTGCACATCTAGATTTAAGTACTGTGAAATGTGGGCGTCGTGTCTATATGCCCCTTCGCCCATTTACTCTGCTTTCTCTTAGACAGGGTCCTTAAATGCATTTTCTGACATAGATTGCAATACTGCACTGGTTTGGCCAGCTCACATGTAATCTATAGAGCTTTGCATGTGTACTGGATAAATACCAATATGCCATTTAATTGCGAAATAGGTTATTAGACATTTGGCCTATTACATCTTACAAAAACACTGCAATAATCCAAAAGTATTTCAGGGTCAAGTTGAAATAATACAACAAAGTCAATATTCACACCTTGTCATGTTCACGAACAGATGATGAACCCTCTAATAAATGTATTTTCCTACAGCAAACTGTAAAATGTTCAATTTGTAACTTATTGCAGAAAAAGAGATGAAATATATGAAATAATAAATACTACAGGGAGCCGCCTTATTGTGTCTCCTGCCTGAAGAAGTAATGTAAATTCTCATTAATGTCATAAATAAATCTCTTTGAGATGAAGCCACTCCGGCTTTTCTGTCCATTGCCTGGATCTATACTGACTGTTAGCTATGTTTTATCTCTCTATAATCTGGATACAAGTTTTTTTTTTTAAATTTCTCTACAAATCAATTTAGTAAAATTGCAACAGACATTTTTGAAGAATTTTTGATGCTTCGGGCATTTTTTACCAAATGAAACCTTCCGGTCCCAATAACTGATTTAACGTTTTCGAAACAGAGTTGAGAAAATTGATTTGAAGTGAATCGAATTTGCCTCAAATTTTGCAAGAAATTCGGATTAGCTTGAATCCAAATTCTTTTGCAATTTGCTTCAAGCAAATCCAGCAAAATAGCTAATCAGCAGTTACTCTGTTGGATTGTGGAAGGCCAGGAAAAGAGTTAAAAAATAAAACAAAAATTGTGTGCTAACCTCCCCGCTCACCTGTCCAATTGCTGCATCTCTCTGCCCGCCCGCTGGGTCTTCCAATGGCTACGCCATAGGCTTTGTTCTCTTCTGGGTTTTCATGGCAGGTGATGTCCTCTTCCACAATGTCCTTTACTCTCTTTCTGTACTGCCTGCGCTGAGACTGCCTAAGGGCATGCTTGTCCCAATGCTGTAACGTCACAATGTCAGATGTCATGATGTTCATCACCCAAACCGCTGACTTGTTGTCTGATGCTGGACGTTGTGATGTCCGCTCATCATAACGTCACAGCATTGCAATGTGTGCTGCCCAAATGCGCTCATTGCTGGAAGCATTGGTGGAATGGAAGATGCCTTGGTAGTGCCCTTGAGTGGCACACGTTATGACATCTTAATATCACAATGTGTGTAGCCCAAGTCCTACTCAGGGGAAGAAGAGCTGGCACAGAATGAAAAAACATGGAGAAAAGGATGTTGCCTGTGATGGAAACTGGTGCTATGAGGAAGGAGCTAAACTGAACAGACGGTGAGCAGCAAGGTCAGTAGAATATTTTTTTAAAAAAATGTAAACCCATTTATTGTGGTCTGGAGAGGCAATTTAACAAATCACAGTTGCCAACAGTTTTTCTTATCCTCAAAAATGATTTTTTCAAAGCTGAATAGCAATAATAAGGAATGGATTTTAAACATTGAAATTATATTATATCCTGCATATCATAACTTGGTGGTCCTAAGTCAGGAATGTTGAAAGTGGAAAACATTAGACAAATCTATGGTCCAAGCATTTAAGGCTGTGTTCCAACAATGAGTTTTTGCTGAGGAATTTAAAGTTTTGTATTATAGCTGCATCAAAAACACAGCATCTTACAGTTCCAGAAAAGTAGATGGGATTTATAGAAATCTCATGTCCATTGTGCTTGTTGTGTTTATCAAATCGGAAACATGTCAATTTCTCTTGTGGGTACACTGAGTTTTCTGTGCAGAATTTTTCTATTACATGCATAAAATCCGCAAGTAAAAACGCATGCAATCCACACATGACTGAATCCATAAAGTTTTGTCAAAGCCAAATATCAGAAAGTATCAAAATCAAAACAACTTTATTTATAACATGACGTACCAACAAGAGACAAGAATGCAGTGTCAAAAATGTGACAAAAACACATGGAAAAAATCCAAGTGACCTAATTTACTAAATAGATGCAGAAATGGTACAGAAAATCTGCAACATCGAAAACCCACCAAAAGCTCATCGTGAGAACATAGTCTTAGAGTATGCTCCCCCTGCACAGATCTCAGACACTGAAGGTCCCACAGCACCAGGAAAATGGGGTTACAGGACCTCTGTTTAGTGCTCCTGCACATGTCAGTGGTTTTCTTGTATGACAAAATCAGTATGCGATTCACCAGTGTTTGTTATCAGAGTTTCATCAGTGTTTCAGCAGAGTTTGATCTGAGTTGCATCAGTATTTCTCTGATGAGAAAAAAAAAGTTTCTCCCCCTTCTCTTTTCAGTCCGTGACAAATAGAGAAAACTCAATTGTTGCATCCGAGCGCTGTCCGATTTTTTTAACGGACATATAGACTTTCATTGCTAAGCTTGATCTAACACCTCATAGACCATCATAGGTGCAAGTGCTATGCTTGAAAAACACGGATAGCATTCATATGTGAAAAATTGAAGTGTGAATAATCCCTAACGGCTCATTCATGGAATTGTGAAAAAAAGAGAGGCAACTCCAAATTAGTTCCACGTAATCATCCGTTTTTAATTTCATTATCTGTTCATATCTTAAGAAAAAGATATTTCCTTCGGCAAAGAGTCCAATTAATTGAATATATGATTCCATAAAGTTTGTAGTTACCATCATGGTATGATAGATTAGTATTTCAGGACTCAAAGCAGAGAAATCTAAGAACTTATAAACCGTAACAATGTGTTTTTGAAGTTTCCACTTCACTGCCCTATAAAAAAAGAACTTCCACAAGAAGTATTAGCAGATGGGTTCTTAGTGTATGAAACTGTTAGCAGTGAACCAGATGGCGACTAGAAAGGGAACATTAAACTTAAAATTTTAAACATGTAAAAAGAGTATATGGGGATTTCATTAAAACTCAGAGCAATAAATGGACCGCTCGGGTCCAACCGGCTTCTTTTATTATCATAACATTTGTAGTGTGTGAGGAAACAGTGTATGCACACGCATGAAACACTGCCAAAAACCTGGACAGTCCCCAACCCACTTTTTATATGCTATACTTGGCAAATGATTGCTGACCCACAAAGTGTATTCTTTGTAAGGCTGACGCTCAGTCAAATCATAGCGGCTAAATAGCATAATTATTACTTCTGGGACCAATAGCAAATCCTAAAAATGTCAAAACATGAAGGAATATTGACAACTTCCTACCATAAGGCTTCAACGTGATTAGACAATAAAATACATAAAATGGATAATTGAAGAAACGCCAAATAAAGTGTCAACCACATAAAAAATATGTTCCCTAACATAAAACATCATAATTGACAGATGATTTACATTGCTGTTTTATGGGTGAAGAAAAGTATGCCCGTCTTCGTTGCACCTCATAATTTTGTTCTAGCATGGTTGGCTGCAAACACATGAAGTGCACTGGTGAGGCTCATGACTGGGCTTCCTCCAAGGGTGAAAAGTGCATATCTAAAATATTTTGAACTAAAAAACATCTAATCAGCAATGAATTCAGTATTTCTTGGCTGAAGGTTAGGTTCAATGTGTTATTATTGGATTTGGCTTAAGGTCTTGTGTCCATTTCCCAGAGTAATTTCCAGGTCAGGTCCCCAGAACAGTCTCTGACAAAGACAGGAAATTTTCTGAAGCCTGGTACCAGTGATGATAGGCAAAACAGTTGTCACATCACCAGGACCTGCTCCTTTGGCATCTGCTTCTATCTCCAGGTGCCATTGTGTTCATTCTGCAGGTAGCGCTGGTTATAGGAGAGATGTTGGAGTCAGAAGCTCTGGATGGCAGACTCTGTCCAGCCACTAAGGTTATGGTGGCTGGGACCTGGAGTGCCATCCAGTCTGACAGTATGGGTGTGTATGCTGTCCAGCTGGATTTATCAGCTCCCTGTTCTCGCCAATTGGAGAGCACCACAACCTACTTACAGCTGGAAGCTGCCAGATATAGCATTGTGTTCCTCTGGTTCAGTCCTTTCTGTTTATCTCTTGTTATATTAATGCTTTTTGTTTAGACTTCGGATTGTGTTTCTGACTATTCTTACGTATTCTAATTTTGTACTTTTCCTGCCCTCTTGGTTTTGACCTGACTACCTGACCACTTCTGTTAGCATGCACCACCGAACAGCAGATTATTCCATGGCCCCAGCCCAGGGGACACTGTTTAAGTCCAGATACCTGTACAGTATTAGAGGGTGAAGGCCAGAGCAACCCTTGGGATCTGGTAACTGGTGTGGATTAGCTAAGCCTGTCCAACAACAGTAGTCTATGTTCACATACTGAAAGTCTGTTAATATGAGTGTGAATGGGGTGCTTTATATTCTACTTATTATAGCCACAAATGACATTTTTCCAATGTGAGATCTCATATATATATATATATAGAGAGAGAGAGAGAGAGAGAGAGAGGTCCCCCTCTTAGCCTTTTTCACTACAGCAGAATCATTCCCGAAATGTCGCAACAGGTGCGGAAATGTTGTACCATCAATCATCAATACAGCGTCTCTTGGAGTATTGCTGAGCATCTCATTATTGGATTGATTCCATCATGGTGCAAACAATTGTTGGTTACTTAAGAGTAGTGTTGAGCGATACCGTCCGATACTTGAAAGTATCGGTATCGGATAGTATCGGCCGATACCCGAAAAATATCGGATATCGCCGATACCGATATCCGATACCAATACAAGTCAATGGGACATCAAGTATCGGAAGGTATTCTCATGGTTCCCAGGGTCTGAAGGAGAGGAAAATCTCCTTCAGGCCCTGGGATCCATAGGGATGTGTAAAATAAAGAATTAAAATAAAAAATATTGATATATTTACCTCTCCGGCGGCCCCTGAACTCAGCGCGGGTAACCGGCAGGCTTCTTTGTTCAAAATCAGCGCTTTTAGGACCTGAGAATCACGTCCCGGCTTCTGATTGGTCGCGGGCCGCCCATGTGACCGCCACGCGACCAATCACAAGCCGCGACGTCACCGCAAGCTATTAGCGCGCTCATTTTTGAAAAATGAGCGCGTTAATGACTTTCAAAGACGTAGCGGCTTGTGATTGGTCGCGGCCAATCACAAGCCGTGACGTCACCGCAAGCTATTAACGCGCTCATTTTTTAAAAATGAGCGCGTTAATGACTTTCAAAGACGTAGCGGCTTGTGATTGGTCGCGTGGCCGTGACCAATCACAAGCCGCGACGTCACCGCAAGCTATTAACGCGCTCATTTTTAAAAATGAGCGCGTTAATGACTTTCAAAGACGCTACCCGCTACGTCTTTGAAAGCCATTAACGCGCTCATTTTTAAAAATGAGCGCGTTAATGACTTTCAAAGACGCTACCCGCTACGTCTTTGAAAGCTCATTTTTAAAAATGAGCGCGTTAATGACTTTCAAAGACGCTACCCGCTACGTCTTTGAAAGCCATTAACGCGCTCATTTTTAAAAATGAGCGCGTTAATAGCTTGCGGTGACGTCGCGGCTTGTGATTGGTCGCGGCCGCGACCAATCACAACCCGCTACGTCTTTGAAAGCCATTAACGCGCTTATTTTTAAAAATGAGCGCGTTAATAGCTTGCGGTGACGTCGCGGCTTGTGATTGGTCGCGGCCACGCGACCAATCACAAGCCGCTACGTCTTTGAAAGCCATTAACGCGCTCATTTTTAAAAATGAGCGCGTTAATAGTTTGCGGTGACGTCGCGGCTTGTGATTGGTCGCGTGGCCGCGACCAATCACAAGCCGCTACGTCTTTGAAAGTCATTAACGCGCTCATTTTTGAAAAATGAGCGCGCTAATAGCTTGCGGTGACGTCGCGGCTTGTGATTGGTCGCGTGGCGGTCACATAGGCGGCCCGCGACCAATCAGAAGCCGGGACGTGATTCTCAGGTCCTAAAAGCGCTGATTTTGAACAACGAAGCCTGCCGGTTACCCGCGCTGAGTCCAGGGGCCGCCGGAGAGGTAAATATATCAATATTTTTTATTTTAATTCTTTATTTTACACATCTCTGTGTATCCGATACCGATACCCGATACCACAAAAGTATCGGATCTCGGTATCGGAATTCCGATACCGCAAGTATCGGCCGATACCCGATACTTGCGGTATCGGAATGCTCAACACTACTTAAGAGTGATAAATACCACTGGAAATATCAGTGTTTAAAGGTTTTTCTGGTTTCAGAAAAATTCTCTCCTCAAGAGCACACTCTCTGAGTCCAGTGCTGAGTCTCTCCTCTGCCTCTGCTTTTGGTGTTTGTATTTGGTCTTGTTGACAGCGCTGCAGCCAATCAGTCAGATCAATAGCTGGGCTGAACAAACAACAAAGACTGAGGCGGAGACTCGGTGCTTGTCCCAGGGAAGGTGTTATGAACTGGTGGTTTAAGAGCAACATGGGACGAGCTCTGAAGGAGGTGGTACCTGTACTGACCGCAGTTCCTAAGCTTAACACAACACTAGAATGTTCCTAGAATGTGGAATGTTCCTGTCACTCCCTAGACATCTCGTCACAGCCGGAGAACTAACTACCCCTAAAGATAGAAATAGGAAAGCTATCTTGCCTCAGAGAAAATCCCCAAAGGATAGACAGCCCCCCACAAATAATGACTGTGAGTGGAGAGGGAAATGACATACGTAGAATGAAACCAAGATGTAGCAAAGGAGGCCAGTCTAGTTAGATAGATAGAACAGGACAGAATACTGTGCGGTCAGTATTAAAAAAACTAGAAAAATCCACCACAGAGTTTACAAAAATCTCCACACCTGACTAAAGGTGTTGAGGGTAAATCTGCTTCCCAGAGCTTCCAGCTTAACTGAATAAATCCATACTGACAAGCTGGACAAAAAACATAGAATGTACAGAACAATTAAGTCCACAGCATGTGGACAGAAAAGAGCAAAGCAAAGACTTATCTTTGCTGAACTGGTCAGGATATCAGGGAAATCCAAGCAGAGATGTGAATCCAACCAGGAACCATTGACAAGTGGCACAAGCTGAAGGAAAGAGCCAGGATAAATAGTCGAGCAGAATAGACAATCAGTGGAAGCAGCTGCTGACTGCTAAATCCAAGGAGCAGCCTTTCCACTTAAAACCACCGGAGGGAGCCCAAGAGCAGAACTCACAAAAGTGCCACTTAGAACCACCGGAGGGAGCCCAAGAGCGGAATTCACAACAGAAGGTGGGTAAATCAGATTTTTCTGAAGCCAGAAAAATCCTTTACTACAAACACAAGCATGGAATATAATTGATTGTGCTGACTAGAGATGAGTGGACTGATATTTGGAGGTTCAAGTTTGAGTCAAATTTAACCCCTTTATGACCTTTGACTTATAGATAGGTCATAGGTCACCTCCCCCTCTTCAATTTGGGCTACAGCGCTGAACCCGCATCTTTTCAGGTACATGACAGCTGATCTGATTAGATGCCATATGCCCCTAATAGCTGCGGGTGGAATCCGCGATCCACTCATGGCTGTTAGCATGTTAAATGCTGCTGTCAATCTCTGATGGAGGCAGTTAACATGCCAGCACAGAAAGCACATCACTAGCTCCGCCCATTGGTGCCCTGTCTCAAGATAGCAGGACGCTGATGGGTTTGCAGAATAACCCGGGGTCTGCAAGAGACCCCGCGTGGTTGTCATTGCCAATCTGCTATGAGTGCCATGCTGTAAAAAATCATATGTTAAAGGGGATATGTCAGCACAAAATGACAGTTCAAGCCAAGCACAGACATTCTTTACACCCTTGGTATGACCGACGACTGCAGTGCTCCATCCCATCTTCTTGTTTTCCGTCTCTCTCCACCCTTCTTTTCCTTGATGGACAGCTCTGACTTTACAGGAGTAAGAGACGAGCAGTTCTTGGATATCTCCATCCTACATCTGCATTGACCTGAATATAAAAATATGTAACTCAACAAAATGCAAAATCCCCCAAAACGAGGAAGATTCATCAAAACTAGAGGAAAAGGAGGAAACTGACAATTAACAACATACGTTCCTGCAGAATAATACATGCGGTATCCCCTGTAACGGATATGGATGCATGGCAGAATGAATCACGGGATAATGTTCTTAAGGTAGCGAAGAGACGTAGAAGGTGCAGCTCAGGAGGAAAGTGATTATACCATCAAATTCAATCAGCAGGATTATCCGTCTCCACTATCGCTGACCTTGATTCTGTTTGCCAAGGCATGAATAACCTACCCTTAAAATGCAATGATGGGTCCTTATGGAGCACATCACATCTTTCTTTCTGTCTAAAGATGTAAAAGGTCTTTGGAAAAAAAAAAACGAAGAATGGAAGATGAGCAAAATAGTTTTATTCCGATAAAGAGTTTCTGTGAATGTAAAAGAGATCCGAATTTGAGGAAAGTTCTTCCTAGAACTTAACCTGCCAGTCTGATCAGCCACTTTATAGTCTTTTTACACTAACGTACATAGAAAAGGGCTGTTGATAGAGAGAATATCTTACTGTGGGTCATTTCTTTACATCTACAGAATGACAAACGGGGAAAACCAACAATGTGTTAATGATTGCTTATATGCACTTTACTTCATAAAGTTGTTGTTTTTCAAGTAAAAAAAACTGTCTTACTTTACTATTCCAATTAATTTATTAAAACTGTTTAGAATTCTGACACAAAGGTTTTTTTTAATATTAAGATTTCTTAAAATGTTATACCAAAAAGCACCAAGCTCAACACTTTGTTTTCACTTTATCAATGGTGCGCACCAGTTTTTTTTTTGCCACAAATTAAAGGTCTTTTACAGGTTTGGACTGGCTCACATGAGAACGGGAGAATCCGCCAATGAGCCACCACCCTCTGATATGAGCAGTGCTTGGCACAATATCACTATGTACAGAGGCGGCAACTTATTCATGTAACAATCTACCCCGCTTATTGTTATATACATTTATGATTGAAGATAATGTCACATCTGCATGTAGCTGAAAAGTGGGGCCCTGGGGTGGGTTACTGGTGGGCCCTTGGCACCCCAGTCCGACACTGGTCTTATACGAGCCAACTAAAGCTGGCCTTAACCCCTTCCCGACCTCTGCCGTACTATTACAGCGGAGGTCAGGTCCCCTGCTTTGATGTGTGCTCCGGCGGTGAGCCCACATCAAAATCGCGACATGTCAGCTGTTTTGAACAGCTGACATGTGCCCGCAATAGCGGCAGGTGAAATCGCGATTCACCCACCGCTATTAACCAGTTAAATACCGCTGTCAAACGCTGACAGCGGCATTTTACCGGCGCTTCTTGCCGGAAATGATCGCATCGCCGACCCCCGTCACATGATCGGGGGTCGGCGATGCATCAGGATGGTAACCATAGAGGTTCTTGAGACCACTATGGTTACTGATGCCGGCCTGCTGTGAGCGCCCCCCTGTGGTTGGCACTCATAGCAAGCCTGCATTTCAGCTACATAGCAGCGATCCAGTTGTGCCAGCTTCTAGCCTACCATGGAGGCTATTGAAGCATGGCAAAAGTTTAAAAAAAATGTTTTAAAAAATATGAAAAAAATAAAAATATATAAAAGTTTAAATCACCCACCTTTCGCCCCATTCAAAATAAAGCAATAAAAAAAAATCAAACGTGCACATATTTGGTATCGCAGCGTTCAGAATTGCCCGATCTATCAATAAAAAAAAGGATTAACCTGATTGCTAGACGGCGTAGTGAGAAAAAAATTTGAAACGCCAGAATTACGTTTTTTTGGTCGCTGCGACATTGCATTAAAATGTAATAACGGGCGATCAAAAGAACATATCTGCACAAATGTGGTATCATTAAAAACGCCAGCTTGGCACGCAAAAAATAAGCCGTCATCTGACCCCAGATCACAAAAAATAGAGACGCTACGGGTAACGGAAAATTTCGCAATTTTTTTCTTTTTTTTTTTTAGCAAAGTTTGGAATTTTTTTTACCACTTAGATAAAAGTCAGTTTTAGCATTTAGTGAACCTAGCATAAAAGCCAAACAAAAAACAAGTGTGGGATTGCACTTTTTTTGCAATTTCACCGCACTTGGAATTTTTTTCCCGTTTTCTAGTACACGACATGGTAAAACCAATGATATCGTTCAAAAGTGCAACTTGTCCACCAAAAAACAAGCCCTCACATGGCCATGTTGACAGAAAAATAAAAAAGTTATGGCTCTGGGAAGGAGGGGAGTGAAAAAAAAACGAGAATGCAAAAACGGAAAAGAGCAAGGTCGTGAAGGGGTTAACACATCCATGATATAAAGTGTTTTCAGGTTGCAATATCCGGTGCAACCAGTGGGTCTCCTCACCTGAACTATCTGTTAATATGCAGCATCAAACATCCTCTTCAGGTTACGCTGTGTAAGGGCACATGCAGACAACCGTATTTTCAACCTGAGTGTGGTCGATCCGAGAAAACGTCGCACTCAGACCAATGTTATTCTATGGAGCCATGCACATGTCTGATTTTTTTCTTGAACCAAATCTGTCTGAGGAAAAAAATCACAGCATGCTCAATTTGCAACTGATATTCGGATCGCCCTCGGCCACACAAGCCAATGAGTCCAAGGGAAAAATCAGACCGCACTTGGATGACCTTTGATTTCACTCTGATTTTCACGGACTGACAGAATGGAGATGATGGAGAATTTATTATTCAATAGACGGCAGCGCTTTGGACACAGTGAACATACGCTGTGTCCAAAGTGCTGCTAGTTCTGGATTGTGGGCGCCCGGCCTAATCTGAGAGAAATCTGATTCCAGAGATGTGTGCAAATCTAGCAAAGCTTTGAATGCTGATTTCTGTCAATCTATGACAGCAACATTTACAGTAAGTCAAATGTGCGGCATTGCCCACACGCATCATCTCCCATTAGCCTCCATGACAGCGATTGCTGTTGCTGTCATCTTGGTCTTTCTGTGAAGCTCAGCTGTAGGCTGATCTCTATGAGAGACCGAGTGTTAGGTGTCGAGTTCCTGCCTCTGCACAGGGGGAATCTCGAACCATCTCTGCTGCGGTCTCCCATTCTTGAACCAAAAACACATGGGCTACTTGCACAGTGAACAAGTCTGTAGAAACCTGTTCACACCACCAAGAAACACGCAGGATGGAACAGCTTGCGTGTCCACATGGATATTTTCTCTCTGAATCCTGCTTATTCAGGTATTTACTAAATGCCCTGTATTATTTTTTTCATTTTTTGACTTTGAACCCTGCTTATACAGGTATTTACTAAATACTCTGTATTATTTTTTTCATTTTTTGACATTTGCACTAAAGCTGTTCCATCCTGCGTGTCCACATGGATATTTTCTCTCTGAACCCTGCTTATACAGGTATATTACAGATGATCAGGTTTTTAAATACATCAGATAGGGATTATATACATTAGATAGGACTGCTCTATTATGGGTATACCTTGGCGATTGGTGGAACAGCTTAATATACATTTTGCAAAAAACATATTAACTAAATACCCTGTATTATTTTTTTCATTTTTTGACTAGCACTTGCTCATTTACTGTGACTTCTTTACAACAGAGTATTTTTTACCTCGCTGTGCTCTTTTTGTGTCTTCAGGTCTCCCATTCTTCTCCAGCCGCAGTGGAGTCTGCTCAGCAGAGACGTCGGTCCCAGTGTCTTGCTCAGTCTCACTCTGTGCATAGGGTTAATGCTGCTTTCCCAGCTTCTGCCACTGAGGCCAGTGCTGGTCAGCGGCGAGTCCTGCTTTTCCCCTTCTGAGCATGCCCAGGGCAAGATCTCCCATTGGAGATCGAGGGTCACATGCTCAGATACTGCAGCAGATCCCATTGGTCCTCCAGGAAGGTCCTGAAGGTGCTCAACTTCTGTGGCAGCCTCCCATTGGTCCTTCTGGGAAGGTCATGTACATGCTGCAGCTATATAAGGTTCGCATGACCGCACGGCCATGCGCTAGTATACAATTGTTATTGTGTGTGTGTTGATGAGTGCAAGTCGTTCCTTAAATAACCCATCCCTTGTGTATGACTGTTCGCGTAAGGTGTATGGCTGCAATCTAGCGCCCGGCTGAACTCACAGCGTTAACACACAAAACAGCGTCTACTGCTGTGACCGCCAGTACGGCACCACGCGCCATTAGAGCGCTTCTTTAGCACAAGTCTGGGTGCTTAGTGGCGTCCGCCAGTACGGCACAGCTCGCACTCTCATGCATCTTTAATTATTATTTTGGTTACGCTGACACCCCATTAGTGGTGTCGAGCGCAAGTGGTCTAGACGGACTCGGATCCCAAGTCTTGGGACTGAGCTCGGTGACTCCTTGCTTGCGCTCTTGTGTGCGGTACCGCGGTCCTGTGACTTAACAGGGTTCGCTTCCTTCACACAGGGTGAAGTTAACCCATGTGTGTATTCACATTGTACCGCCATATAGTCCATCATTACTTGGCAGCAAGTTCCATCTCTGCACGGTGGACCCCGGGCTGCGAACGCACCTTATTCTATCTTTCTTATTATTTGATGCGTTCCGCTAGCCCTAACACCGAGATTCTCACTTTATACAGCGATACTGTGGTATTGCAGTATATAGTTTAAGACTAACTAAGCGAAGAGCAGCGTGAAACGGCTGTTGCCTACATGGACCAGCTTCCTTCTGCTGTATCCTAGCTGCCACATTTTTTATTAAAAATAAGAATACAAGGCACTTATGGTGAGTCCTGATTTTTCTTTTTTCTTATTACTTTAATGGTTTATTACCATGTGTACCTTCTCAATCACTGAGTACTAGTGTTGAGCATTCCGATACCGCAAGTATCGGGTATCGGCCGATATTTGCTGTATCGGAATTCCGATACCGAGTTCCGAAATTTTTGTGATATCGGGAATCGGTATCGGTATAAGATTCATGTGTAAAATAAAGAATAAAAATAAAAAATATTGATATACTTACCCTCGGACGCGCCCTGGTTGTCACCGCTGCAACCGCCATGCTTCCCTTTCTAAGAATGAGCGCGTTAAGGACCTTCGATGACGTCGCGGCTTGTGATTGGTCGCGTTAGCGGTCACATGACCGCTCAGCGACCAATCACAAGCCGCGACGTCATCGAAAGTCCTTAACGCGCTCATTCTTAGAAAGGAAGCATGGCGGTTGCAGCGGTGACAACCGGGGCGCGTCCGAGGGTAAGTATATCAATATTTTTTATTTTTATTCTTTATTTTACACATGAATATGGATCCCAGGGCCTGAAGGAGAGTTTCCTCTCCTTCAGACCCTGGGAACCATAGAGGATACCTTCCGATATTTGTGTCCCAGTGACTTGTATTGGTATCGGATATCGGTATCGGCGATATCCGATATTTTTTGGATATCGGCCGATACCATCCGATACCGATACTTTCAAATATCGGACGGTATCGCTCAAAACTACTGAGTACACATAGGTGAACCAGCGCTTGTGTACAGTTTAAGAAGCAGTAATGCTGCTTCCTCCTCCAGACACAGATCACGTGATCGCTTGGTGTAGGGAACGAACAGGAGGTGGTGGGACCTAGGTCAACTCTGCCATGCACATAAAAAGAGGAGATTTCCCTGTAACTGAGTCTAATACACCAGGCCCAATTACAGGGGAAATCAGAAAGAAAAAAATAATAATATTAAGTGAGGCTCAGTGTGTGAAATAATTTAAAACAATAATGGAAAAATAAAACTGGAAAAAAATATTGAATATAAGTATCCCATATGGAGTCCTATATGTAAAAAAGTAAAAAACTCAAGCAATACCTAATGACACTTATTTCACAGGCATACTTCAGCCCAGAAAACAAAATAAACATATTATACCACATACATTTTATTAAATAATATTTTATAAATTTGAAAAACACATAATAAGTCTGTGTGCCTTCTCAAAAGGTGCAGGAATATCACAGATGCTGTGATATTGCTGTTTATAACACAAGTGATCATCTTAAAGTTCTCTCTGTGGACTAATAAATACATTGAAAAGTAAAAAGAGTTTTGAAGAATATGAAACCTCGCTCCAAAAAAATATAATTCAAATTACCCTCTTTAACATTAAATATAATTTTAAAAAAACACACATATGGCATCGCAACATCCAGAAAAGTTCAATCTATTAAAAGATAAAAAATAATTAACCCAATCACTAAACAACAAGAGCCGAAACAAAATCAAGATGAAAAAATTGTGTTTTTTGGTCCCTGCAATACCAGAAAAAATGCTGTAAGAAGCTATAAAAATCATATCTATCCCAAAATGGTATCGATAAAAACATTGTCTTGTTTCGCAAAAATAAGCCCTCACCCAGCTCCATAGGGCAAAAAATGAAAGCGTAGGCCTCGGAAAATGTTTTTGTCAAATTTCTTTTTTTTTTCACTATTAAAGAAATGTAAAAAAAAACTGGACAAGTTTGGTATCAATGTAATCGTACTGATGAAGAGAAACATGCTGGCAGGTCATATTTACCACGCAAGCTACACTGCAAAAACAAGGTCAGAATTGTGGAATTTTTTTCTGCAATTTCACCGCACTTGGAATTTTTTCCCATTTGGAAGTACATTTTGTGGTAAAGTGAATGGTGTGATTCAAAAGGACAACTCACTCAGCAAAAAAAAAAACAAAGTGGAAAATAAAATAATGATGGCTCTTGGAAGAAAGGTAGAAAAAAAATTAAAAGGAAAAAAAAGGAAATTCTCAGTGTAGAGAAGAGATTAAAAGGAAAATGTGAAAAATAGACATGCATTTCCTTTTTTGCTTTACATCTCCCCCCCCCCAGCGATATCAGAAAAAAAAGAAAGGAATATAAAAATTATATAAAAATTAAGACCTATGTATAATGAATAAAGAGGCAAAAATTATTAATAGTTACACCCCTGCTGCCCACCTTGGGCCAGGTTTTGTGCCTAAATTCACTGCTACAGTATTTGTGGCAGTTTCTCAGCCCAAAAGAGAATAAACTAAGTATCTACAATAACAATGGTGCATTAAAAATGAAAAAAGATAAATACACCATAGCTACTCGGTTATAATTTAATAAGAGTGAGATAAAATGAATTTATTAAGTAGAAACTGCTGTGAAAACAAACATTCTGCTAAAGAGAGAAATCATTGTCTAGGGCTCACTGTTTAGCAAGAGGCTGCTGCCCTCAAGTGGAACAAAGTAAACCTAAAGTAGAGCCAGACATTAATGGACATATTTGTTTTTAAAAAAGGAATAAAAAAAACTTTCCTATTTTTCAGCCTCAAGTGTCTTCTTCAACTTTCTTAAAGTCTTGAAGAATCTGGCTGAGAATCAGAGATCTTTCACCATGTTCACCATGCTCGGCAGGTGTATTAGAGGGATGGATGACTTTTAGATGGCTCGAAAACTTAGAATGTGAAAGGAACTAAAATAGATGATTAGGGTTGAATAAAAGAAGACTGGTAGAAAAGGAAAAAGTAACAGCAACTCAAATAACAGCGAATGTAGTCTAAAATATAGCATGTATGCTGGCCTCAGGTCCTTATAAGTGCCAAGTCATCCTCTATTTCTTTCCAGACACATCCATCAACGATCACTGGTGGTGGCTAGATTATGTGAACTCCAGTCTGATAACTGGACCAGAAAATGCCCATCTCTGTGGATTGCAAGTTAGCCTTTGACTTCCTGTGAACTGCAAGACATCATTGTTATCCATAAATCCCTCCAGTCAGCTCTCAGGATCCCCCAACCCCCCCCCTTCTCTCCTCCCAGTTCCATCATCCTTGTTCTTCTCTGTATGTCTTCCAACTGAAAACATCATTTATATAACAGCACAGTGATATGATGAGTACAAACAATTATTAGCTACAGGTATAAAAGTTCCCTGACTCATGCTGCCTGTCTATCAATAAGTGATGTGCACAGATTCTGACAAGGAGAAACTTATCACCAGCAGAAAGCAGGGAGGACAGACTTAAGCATGCGGTGAAGTCACTGAGCTGAACTCAGCGACGTTTCTCATGGTGCTGAGGTCACCTCAGTTCAGCCCAGCCGGGAATGCAGCCTCAGTGGCCCATGGTAACCTCGATGAGGTCACCACTGCTCACTGATGCTGTGCTCACAGCAGCTCATTCATCAGTAGTTCTCAGCCTGGATGGTCACTTCTTGGCACCATCCAGATTGAAGACGTGCCAAAGCATGTCTAATATGGAATACATAAAATATGAATAGCAAAATGGCTTTTGAACATTAGGAAAATATTTGAGAGACGCTTTGCACAGAATTTGATCAAATAGTGTGAGCCCATCAACCATCGTCAAGGTGGTCTCATTAAAACTGATGGGTCCCTGACCTCCCTGTCCAAATGTGAACACTTACCGAAGGCCAGTGTCTGTATGCTTGGGTGAATGTGGACACCTCTGTCAGCAAGGCCTACATATGGGTTGGCCGGAACCAAGTGTGAATAGATGTAATTAAAAACCACATGGTGATAGGAGGAGTGCGCAGTCAGTAAGCTAACATAGAAATGACAGAAAAACGACTGGCACATCCAAACTAGTGTGAATAGGTGCATACCAGGAGCAGCTACCTCCATACACAATATACAAAAAAACGTTGCACTCTATCGTGCCAAAGCATGTCTAATATGGAATACATGAAATATGACAAGCAAAATGGCTTTTGAACATTAGGAAAATATTTGAGAGACGCTTTGCACAGAATTTGATCAAATAGTGTGAGCCCATCAACCATCGTCAAGGTGGTCTCATTAAAACTGATAGGGTCCCTGACCTCCCTGTCCAAATGTGAACACTTACCGAAGGCCAGTGTCTGTATGCCTGGGTGAATGTGGACACCTCTGTCAGCAAGGCCTACATATGGGTTGGCCGGAACCAAGTGTGAATAGATGTAATTAAAAACCACATGGTGATGGGAGGAGTGCGCAGTCAGTCAGTTTTTTTGTATATTGCGTATGGAGGTAGCTGCTCCTGGTATGCACCTATTCACACTAATTTGGATGTGCCAGTCGTTTTTCTGTCATTTCTATGAATACTCCCATCAGCCGCTGCTTGCTCTCACTGTTATTAGTGGCAGCAAGTGTAGGCTGATGGGAGTAGTAGTCCCATCAGCCACCACCTGCTCTCGCTGTTATCAGTTGAATATAACTCTCAACATTCTTCAATGCTCGCGCTGATCGTCGGTAGAACAGAGGACAATGATGAGAGCTGTCTTCAACACCCGATGCCGGGAAACAGCGCGAACTGTACCACTGCTTCCCAGGCACCAGTGAGTTACACTGATGACACACTGATTTCATCCGTGTGACATTTGTGTGCACTCGTGCGCCTGTGCTTCTGTTAAAAAACAGACGTCAGGGTATTTTGCCCATAGACACACAGTCTGTGGAAGCACACTGACATGTGCATATACCCACTTAATTGAATTGGGTCTACGTGTGTAAGTGTCTCTGGTCCGTGTGAAAACTATCACCACATGTATCAGACACACTGACATGTGAAAGAGCCCTAAAACTGCATCACAAAGCATACAATAATACATTACAGTATGCAACTGTATCAAATAGTAATGCACTGAGACTCTGCAGTATAAAGCTGCATCACACAGGATACACAAATACCTTGCATCACATAGGATAATCAGATGCTCTGCAGTATGAAACTAAATCACACAGGATACACTGCAGCATGACGGTGCATAGTACAGGATACATAGAAGCTCAGCTATACAAAGATGCATCCCCTGGAATAAACTGAGACTACAGTATGTAGGTTCATCAGTCAGTATACACAGAGATTCTGCAATAGGAATGTGCATCACACAGGATACACAGTAATTGCAATGTGAAGGTACATCACACAAGAAACACTGAGATTGCAGTATGAAGATACATCACATGAGGGGCAGTACCCTGAAACACAGTGTCTGCAAATTGAGATTCTGGTTTGGCTGTTATCCTAAGTCATATGACAAGGCTCGTTAAAGGGTCGACATTGACTGTTAGGATTGCTACTTCCAATAAGTGGCACTAGAGTTCTAGTCCTCTTCCTCTCTGAAGAGACAATTTGCATATTTCACAGAGAAGCATTGCGGCTTTAAGTCTCCTCACCCCGACATGCTTAACATGTCACTCTCCACAAGGAGAGTGTCTCTGAAGAGATAATTTGCACTGTGTACATTGAGACTCTGCAGTATGAAGATTCATCACAAGATACACAAAGACTGCAGTATGAAAAAACATCACACAGGATACACAGAGACTGCAGTATGAAGATATATCACACAGGATACATAGAGACTGCAGTATGACGATACATCACACAGCATGCACAGAGACTGTAGTATGAAGATACATCACACAGGATACACAGAGACTGTGTATCCACAACCCCAAACAGTTGTTCAACACTTTTAACTCCCTCCTCTGCCCACCACTGCCCCCTCCGAGTTCCCTAATCGTTGCCGAGGACTTTGCCATGCACTTCAAAAATAAGATAGACCAAACAAGGCAAGTCTTTGTTGTCCAACCACCACATCCCCTTTGTATGAGAGACCAATGCCCAAACCCCATAACTTCACTCTCCAAAATCTCTGAAGGGGAGCTTGCTCATCTTCTCTCCAAATCACACCTCACCACTTGTGCACTTGACCTCATCCCATCCCACCTCCTCCCCAACCTCACCACCACACTAATCCCATCCCTAACCCATCTCTTCAATCTATCATTAACTTCTGGTACCTTCCCCTCTGCCTTCAAACATGCCACAATCACACCGATCCTCAAAAAGCCATCCCTTGACCCAAGAAGTATGTCCAGCTATCGCCCCATATCTTTGCTCCCATTTGCTTCCAAACTCCTTGAGCAGCACGTCCATGCTGAACTTTCCTCTCACTTTGCATCTAACTCTCTCTTCGACAACCTACAATCTGGCTTCCATCCCCACCATTCCACTGAGACTGCCCTGACCAAAATTACTAACGACTTACTTACAGCCAAAGCTAACAGACAATTCTCTATACTCCTCCTCCTAGACCTGTCCTCTGCCTTCGACACAGTTGACCATTGCCTCCTACTACAGATCCTCTCTTCCTTTGGGGTCAAAGACCATGCCCTATCTTGGATCTCCTCATACCTTGCCAACCACACATTTAGCGTTTCCTACTCCCATACTACCTCTTCATCTCGCCCCCTCTCTGTTGGAGTCCCCCAAGGCTCTGTCCTAGGACCCTTACTCTTCTCAATCTATACACTCGGCCTGGGACATCTCATAAGGTCCTATGGCTTCCAGTACCATCTATATGCCGATGACACTCAGATCTACCTCTCTGTCCCAGATGTCACCTCTCTGCTCTCCCGAATCCCAGAGTGTCTATCGGCCATATCCTCCTTCTTCTCCTCTCGCTTCCTCAAGCTCAATGTGGACAAATCTGAACTCATTATCTTTCCTCCATCACGCATATCTTCCCTACCTGATCTACCTATCAAAATAAATGAAATCACACTTTCCCCTGTCCCCAAAATCCGCTGCCTTGGAGTAACCCTTGACTCTGCCCTGTCCTTCAAACCGCACATCCAAGCTCTCGCCACCTCCTGTCGCCTCCAACTCAAAAATATTTCCAGAATCCATCCTTTCCTCAACCCACACTCTACCAAAATGCTCGCGCATGCCCTAATCATCTCCCGCTTCGACTACTGCAACATACTCCTTTGAGGCCTACCTTCTAACACTCTCGCACCCTTCCAGTCCATCCTTAACTCTGCTGACTGACTAATTAATCTCTCTCCTTGCTACACTCCTGCTTCCCCTTTCTGCAAATCCCTTCACTGGCTCCCAATTTCACAGCGTATCCAGACTAAATTACTAACACTGACCTACAAAGCCATCCATAACCTTTCTCCTTCGTATATTTCCACACTAATCTCTCAATATCTTCCCTCACGTAATCTCCGGTCCTCCCAAGACCTCCTCCTCTCCTCCACGCTCCTCACCCAATCGCCTCCAAGACTTCTCCCGAATATCACCCATCCTCTGGAATTCAGTGCGCCAACACGTCCGGTTATCCAGTACTTTTGGATCCTTCAAAAGAAACCTGAAAACCCACCTTTTCAAAGAAGCTTACAGCCTGTAAAGACCACATGGCCACCTCAACACCATTGGAGCTACTGCAACCCTCGACCTTCTATCTCCTTCCTCATAATCCTGTAGAATGTAAGCCCGCAAGGGCAGGGTCCTCTTCCCTCTGTACGAGTCTTTCATTGTTAGTTTTGTTTACTATAAGTGATATTTGTATCATGATGTAACCCTTTCTCATGTACAGCACCGTGGAATTAATGGTGCTATATAAATAATAATAATAATAAAGACTGCAGTATGATGATACATCACACAGGATACACAGAGACTGCAGTATGACTATACATCACACAGGATACACAGAGACTGCAGTATGACGATACATCACACAGGATACACAGTGACTCCACGGCACACATCAATGGACTGAAGCTTTATGTTACTGTTCTATCACTGGTTGACATTAGATAGGAGCAAGAGCCGGGCAATGAGACTCTGCGCCATCAGCCCATCCAAATGCATCGTGTGTAATGTAGCTTGTATTCGGTGAAGTATATCAGAGAGGGAAAAAAAAAATGAAGGCACCAATCCATACATGAAGCAGTAACATTCTCCGGTTCTGAGGAATCCGGTTGACTGTATTTTTTTTATTTTTAAATAGTATAGAAAAATAAAACATAAAATATGACAACAGTGATATAAAAAGTTTTTACATTGTATAATCACATAAAAATATTTATACAAAATTGAATCTTTTTAATTAATGGTAAATTCCTTCATTATGTGTCCAAAAAGTTTCTGAGCAAAATCATAATGTGCAGACTGGTTGAACAAGTTGTTGTCTTGATTGGGGTCTGTTTTCACTAAATATAACTCTTGTGCATGAATGTCTGTAATATTAGCCTCAAACGTCTCCGGGTTGTATCCAACCCATAAGGTGAGCCTATAGTCACTGGTTCTCATGGAGTAGCCCATAATCCTGATGTCTTGCAGATCAGGCAAGTCTGAATTCCACTGGGGAGAATCAGACGGTCGGGGATAGGAGCTGTAAGCGGCAGATTCAGCAGTTTTCTTTCCAGTTGTAGGGAAGTATGGAAAAAGACTCTGACCTTCAGTGCATAGATCAACATGAAATGAAGGTACAGGACAGACTGGTACACGAGGGAGTCCGGCAACATCAGCAATGGTTGGATATAGGGAAACTAATTCTACAGGATCTTCCTTGATTTTACCTAAAAGACCAAATATGACATCAATAAGGCTGACACCTTAGAACAGTCTCATAGTACTACCCCAGTTATGCTAAGTGAGTTTAAAAGGGGATCCACCTTCATATATATATATGTATATACGGTATATATTTTTATATATAATGTAAAGTTAAAATTCACCAATATACTTCATAGTAGAGATGAGCAAATCTTTTAAAATTCAAAGTCACCAGATTCACCAAATTTTCCCAGTAAATGTATTCACTGTGAAAATAAAAGTACTCCAAACCTCCAATGGCTCATTCTCCTTCCTTGCTGTTGCAGACACAATCTTTAGGCCACATTCACACATTCAGAAATTGGTCAGTATTTTACATCAGTAAGCCAAAACCAGGAGTGGAACAATCAGAGGAAAAGTATAATACAAACACGTCACCATTTCTGTATTTATCACCCACTCCTGGTTTTGGCTTATGAAGATTAGTGTAAAATATTAATAAATAACATATATATCAAAATACAAAAATGGTTGCACTCATTTGTGTTACAGCATGACAATGTGAAAACATGAAGTGTGAATAGCAAAATGGCCTTTGAAATTTAGAAAAAATACACGAGACATTTAGCAAAAAATTTGGCCAAATAGTGTGAGCCCACCCACCATCGTCACAGTAATCTCATGAATCGGATGGGTCCTTGACCTATCTGCCCAGTGTGAACACTTACCTATGGCTAATCTCTGAATATAAACACCTCTCTTGGTAAAGTCTACATTTATGGGTTGGTCGGAATGGTCTCTCTGCTGTGAAAACACTGCAGATTTTTTTAAAATGGATTTCTTTAATTGCAATGAGTAAAATTTGCACCAATATCTAAACCAAAATAGCACAACATCTAAGTGCTGAGCTGGCTTTGGCATTGTAATATTCACAGTAAAAAGCTTTAATTAATATACAGTACGTTTTATGTCAAGATCAGGATCAGACCCTGTTTGAGGAACACATGGAGTTGTCAATGATTACCTCTGACTAGACCCGAAAAGCCTGGCGTCAATCAAAGGGTTCTCACAAAAATCACTCATATGACCTTGTGGTGTTGTCGGCACCTTGTGCACCCGAGACATTAAGAAAAGTCAGGCCGTTGGGACCACCACTGATCCACAGATGAAGTCAACCCTGAACCCATCGTACAGCGAGAAGGAGGGACCGAAAATAAGAACCCACACTAACAGAAAATAATGAAAAGTATCAAAAATCATTGATTTTACCTGGAGGTTTTCTCATAGATTGAATACTAAAGGGATCTATGTATTGAAAGATATTATTCTGAGTGTGTTTGGTGGCCGTCATTCCTGGTACATAAAACATCAGTGGCACACGTGTCGCAACATCAAAATTGCTGTACTTGGCCCATTCTCCGTGCTCTCCTAAAGACCACCCTGGAGCGACAAAGGCACAAAACTTACAATATAAATATGCATATGTGTAAGAAAATAACAGCGATGTGATATCTCCCCAATGTGATTACCGTGATCGGAGGCAAAAACAATCATGGTGTCATTTGCAAATCCAAGAATTTCCAGAGAACTTAATAACTGGCCAACTTGACTGTCCAAATAAGAGACGGAGGCGTAATAACTCTGCCGAATTAAGCGCTTAATAAAAACAAAACATTATTATTCTCACATCCTCCAAGAGATTTTTGTGTTTCTTTTTCACTTTTTATGTGTTTTCCCATAAACTTTCTCTAAAAGAAAAAACAAAACTCGAGGTTTTGGTTTTTAAAAAACTTCTTTTGCATCTGTACCAAATGTTAGATGACCCATGTATAACATCGACCCAAAGTCTACCTGGAAGTGTGGAGGAATGGGGCCGTATGGAAAACTGATGTTCAACGCTTGAACGTCCTCTCGCTTTCGAATGTCAGTCCATGGGTTATAAGCCACAGAAGGAAGATTCCTGGGTATGTCATGGTCGGGTGCCAAGGAGATATTTTCAATAGGGTACAGCTTTAGAAACTCCTAAAACAAAATGGAGATGAAGAAATGTAATGTGCCAAGAACTTACATCCTACGTGACACTAGACAAGGAAAGTCCAAGAACAGGAACGGTGCATCTCATACCTAAAATTAATATATATGAGCATGTATAAAAGTCTCAGTTTTCATCACATCTGAAAACCTTAGGAAACACTAAGTATTTAAACACTGGATAAAACATGTGCAACGTAAAAGTGAGAATGTGGAAAGTCAGAGTTACCTTTGGAAATCTGAATGGAATGTGAGGTTTATGATATCCGACTGCCAGGAAAAACAACGAGTTCTGCTGATGGACAGTTTTTAGGAGTCTTATGGCTTCTTCTGTGCTTTGTATATCTGGTAATGTTCCTTCTGGGACTAGAGATACATCAACTGGACAAACCAAGTTGGCATGAAGCTCTCCATCTTTGCCTCTACAGGTCTTAATGGAGCATAAATCACATAAGTGCAGCCAGATATTATGCAATGACATCTCGGCTTATATATAAATATATGTTACATACACACAAGCTATACAATGATAAGAACTACCGGTAATAATAAGCAGTGCAGAGTCATGGCCCGGTGACCATCCAGGCACCTGATCAGCACTTCCCATTAAGCTGGGTGCTAAAGATGGACCCCAGCAGTGTGTGCCAGCAATCTAGTCATTTAAAGGACCACCCATAAGCCACTGAACAGTTCCAGTAAATTTCTTGTGCATCTTTTAGGCTACAGCTACACAGCTACACAAGTCGAAAGGCCAAAGATTGCTGTATGCCCCTGCTGAATGCAAGTGCATCGAAACACATAGCAATCTGGAAGATGCCACGACATGTAAGTAGGAAAAACACTGTTCTGCCTTTTTTTAGACATGTTTTTGGTAGTTGAAGTTGTAATGTAAACCCTTTTAATTCCATTAGGCTGCAATATAGCAGCTGCATACAGTGGGGCAAAAAATGATGTAATGATGTAAATTACAGACGCCTCTCATCTTTTTAAGTGGTGGAACTTGCACTATTGCTGACTGACTAAATACTTTTTTGCCCCACTGTACATCCAATTTGTCATAGACAGTCACCATTTAGCTTAAAGGGGATTTAAATGCTACTTATGCCATATCATAAACAATAAACAGCTCTTTCTCCTAAATTCCCCAGCCCCAATGCAGCACAAGTAGTCCTGTGGTCTCTCACCAGCCCCTGATCGCTGCAGAAATGACGACATTTTGGATATGCAAATAGCTTCTTCAGACAGGAAGAGGATGGGACCTCTAGTACCATCTACTGCAAGGAGCAATCCTAAAAGTCAATATAAAGGGTCGATATTGACTTTTAGGATTGCTCCTTCCAATAGGTTGAACTAGAGACCCCATCCTCTTCCTCTCTGAAGAGGCTACTTGCACATATGAAATCATAGAGGAACATTGCATGGCCTATAAGTCTCCTTACAGTGACTTTGAACTATCCAGAATGAGATCTGTACTGACCCATGACCTCACTGCTGATAAGCTCTACACCAGAAATCAAAGCCTAAGCTTTGCAGACCACAAAATGGAACTTTTCCTCATAACCTGGCTGAATCTACTACTGTATAGTAATACATGTAAGAATGGCAGAAAAATATAAATGTCACTGACGTCTCTGCTATTGGGTGGTCACAATTATTGATACCGCAGGGAGGGCAGAGTTGTCAGGCACATGGGTAGAGGGACTTGTGTAGGACAGTGATATGTAGCGCACGATTACTATGCATACCTTTGTGTTCTCGTACTTCTCTGTAGATGGGTGGTAAGGCCTAACAGACCAACTGTATGGGTAGTCATCAGTGTGGTTGGATGAGATCCCTAACGGGTGACAGAAGGATGGAGAAACAATGCAGTATTAGAGGCTCATCATGAGACTCCAGAAGAGCCACAAAAAATATGTATATGTGCATTGCTTACATTTTTCATTGCTTGCCTGTTAGTCTGTCAGAAAAATTTTACACTAATTATTTTATTCATCTTTATAGTGCTAACATAATCTAAAGAGCTGTACAAAGATGCTCATAACTCTTACAATTTAGTGAATATACAGTGGCTTAAAGTACTCACCTAATTGGCTTTTTACGGTATTTATTTTGCTTATAACCAAAAAAAAACATTACCCCTAAAATATCACTTTTATTAGTTAAGTAACAAAAATACTCATATATGTTAGGGTAAAAGAGAAATGGTAAACCACTAACAATGTGAATATAACCTGTAGGCTTTGTGCACACGATGCGGATTTGCTGCAGATCCGCAGCGGATTCTTCCGTGCAGAAACGCTGCAGATCCACACTGTGATGTACAGTACAATGTTAATCAATGTGAAAAAAAATAGCTGTGCACATGGTGCAGAAAAATCAGTGCGGAATTGCTGCGGATTTCAAAGAAGTGCATATCACTTTTGTGCGGATCTGAAGTGTTTCTGCACCCCTCCATGATAGAAATACAAAGTGGCAAAAACTCCGGCAAATCCGCACAAAATCCGCGGCTGCGGATAGTGCCAGGAGATGCAGATTTTGTGCAGAAAATTCTGCACCTCTTTTCCTAGGTGTGCACATAGCCTAATAGTAAAGATTCTAAAAAAGGGGGTGGGATGTGCGCTGTCCCTACCATACCCTACTTTGCCGCGGAGGTTGACACCCTAAGTTTTACACCCACTCAATGTCGGCTCTCCCTTATGACCCTACAGGGACAATATAACAGAAAGCCATCACCAATACCAAAATATCAAAATAAAGTGCTATAATACAATACAGTGGCCTAAATCTATTGAAGAAGACCATAAAAACATGTAGTAGTAAATGATCCTTACTAAATAGTAACTATTGATGCTTCCTTTTGTCAGAGAGCACCAATAAAACAAGCAAGGGGAGACGATACATGGGTCTATCAGTGGGGTCAACAAAACTGGTTTAACAGTTTTGGAGAGCCCTAATAGGTACAGAGGGTACGGAAAGTATTCAGACCCCTTTAAATTTTTCACTCTTTGTTTCAGGAGATATCAGCAGGGCGACTGAATTTAAAGCTGCATCCAAAAGGTGATAGGCAGACAAATGAAAACATCTGTGCTAAGCTAAAGAAACTGCAGCCAGAAAACAGAACCCAAATATGCAGAGAAAGAGCTCATACTGATATGGAGGAAAATGAATGAGTGCAACCCAATAAAAATCAGATTGTGCTCACACCAATGTTAAACTATAAGTCCCTGCTTATCAGCGATTTTTTTCTCAGTTGAAATCGGACTGAGAAAAAAAAATGCAGAATGCTGCGATCGTCCTCATATCTCTGACGAGACTCGCCAATGCAGGTCAAGGGGTGCGAGAAAATAAAAAAAATCGTACAGCACTTGGACCATGAGAGCGCCGTCTGATTTTTACACACCAGTGTCCTTTGAAAAGCCAGAAATTCATCTGCTGTATACAGTAAAATCACAGCGTGACCCAACAAAATATAATAGATATATACACATAGAATAGATAGATATAAAAGTGACAATCACATATTTAATTAGCACAGTGCCTGTGCAGCTTACTGTACATGTATTTTTTTACATACTAAATTATTTTCTAAAACAAACTGGCATGGGGTCCACTGAAATTCTAGTAACCAACGGAGGGAGAGCAGACAGCTGGGGGCTGATGTTTATAGCCTAGGAAGGGAGTAATACCCATGTAGCCCCCAGGCTATTAATATTGGCTCACAGCTGTATACTTAGCCTTTACTGGTTATTAAAATGAGGGACCCCCCAAAAAATTATGTAGGATCCCCCTACAATTAATAACTATCAAAGACTATGCAGACAGTTATGGGCTAATATTAATAGCCTAGGAAGGGGCCAAGTATCAGCTTTCAGCCGCCCCAGAAAAGGCACATCCATAAAATGTGCCAATTCTGGTATTTAGCCTCGCTCTTCCCACTTGCTCTAGTGCGGTGGCAGGTGTGGTGATACACACTGACGTCAGCACGAGTGCTGTGGGGAAAGATATAACGGCACTCACCACGAAGTGAGTGAGTTGAACGGAGTTAATTGCCTCTGAACTCCCAGGACCTTTCTGATGGAACCACAAGTGTGTGAACTTCCTCACGCTCATGGTGACATCAGTGAGGTGAAAGGAGTTCACTGAGAGGCACTGAGATGAGCAAGCACGTGCAGCTCAGTGTCATTGCTGGATCGCAGACTGTATAGTCCTGGGGTGGGAATCCTCAGGTCCCAGGGCCATTTACAGCCCTCGATGACATTTTATCAGGCCCTGAGCAGATTCTCAGGGATCGGATTCTTGGGTAGGGATGTGTATTTTCATTACAACCAGGTCATTAATTTCTTCTTGATCTGTGAGCACACACATGCAGTCTTCAGTACTGAACACTGAAGGGCATGCAATGAAAGATTATGTCCTGAAACCAGTGCCAGAGTCAGGATGCACTTTGTGGGCGGAGTTGTACGGCCCCCGAAGGATGGTATAAATATCCAAATGTCCCTTGGCAGAAAAAAAGATTCCCCACCCCTGGTATAGTCAAATCATGCAACAATGCAGCCTTCCATTTAGATGTTGTAGCGATAGATGCGTCGAGGAACAAATGGATTATTATCTTCTCGGCGTACATGCGAGAAATATGGTTGTTTATTATTTTAATTCTGCTACAGGAGATATTGGCTTCAATGGACTAGGCGATGATCTGAGCATGGTTTAATTTAGGTTCATTATCGGAGTCTGTGTCATTCTTTCAATTAAAGTACATTATTAATGGTGTGTGTTTTTTATGCAATATCACAATAGGGTTAGTAATAATAATAATAATAATAATAATAATCTTTATTTTTATATAGCGCTAACATATTCCGCAGCGCTTTACAGTTTGCACACATTATCAGTAATAGAGGCGTTCTATTACTATTAGCCCACAGCTGTCCCCCTAGCCTTTGCTGGTTATTAAATATAGGGGGATCCTTTGTCATTTTATTGGGGGGGTCCCCCATTTTAATAACTAGTAAAGGCTAAGTATACAGATGTGAGCTGATATTAATAACCTGGGATTCTCCATGGGTATTACCCCTTTCTCAGGCTAAAAACATCTGCCCCCAGCTGTCCACTTTTCCTCTGCTGCTAATTTAGTATGTCAAAAAATACATGTACAGTAAGCTACACAACGCTGTACTAATTACATATATCACTGACATTGTTATATCTATTCTATGTGTATATACTGTATCTATTCTATCCTGTTGGGTCACACAGTGATTTTACTGTTTGCGGCAGATGAACTGCTGTGTTTTTAAAGGTCATGGGGGATTCCACTCCTTTTTTTTTTTCAGAAAGGAATTTATATAAAAAAAAAAAAGTACAGTAAATTACACACAAGAATAACTGATTATACATCTCACTCACATATTTCGATATATCTTTTTGTATTCATCTATCTATCAATATATATACCGTATATACTCGAGTATAAGCTGACCCGAGTATAAGCTGACCCGAGTATAAGCCGACCCGAGTATAAGCTGACCCCCCTAATTTTGCCACAAAAAACTGGGAAAACTTATTGACTCGAGTATAAGCCTAGGGTAGAAAATGCAGCAGCTATCGGTGAATTTCAAAAATAAAAATAGATGCTCCATACCGTTCATTATTGCCCCATAGATGCTCCATATACAACTGTGCTATATAGAATGCTCTGCACCGTTCATTATTGCCCCATAGATGCTCCTTATAAAGCTGTGCCATATAGAATGCACTGCACCTTTGATTATGGCCCCATAGATGCCCCTTATAATGCTGTGCCATATAGAATGCTCTGCACCGTTGATTATGGCCCCATAGATGCCCCTTATAATGCTGTGCCATATATGCTCTGCACCTTTGATTATGGCCCCATAGATGCCCCTTATAATGCTGTGCCATATATGCTCTGCACCTTTAATTATGGCCCCATAGATGCCCCTTATAATGCTGTGCCATATATGCTCTGCACCTTTGATTATGGCCCCATAGATGCCCCTTATAATGCTGTGCCATATATGCTCTGCACCTTTGATTATGGCCCCATAGATGCTCCTTATAATGCTGTGCCATATAGAATGCTCTGCACCGTTGATTATGGCCCCATAGATGCTCCTTATAATGCTGTGCCATATATGCTCTGCGCCTTTGATTATGGCTCCATAGATGCCCCTTATAATGCTGTGCCATATATGCTCTGCACCTTTGATTATGGCCCCATAGATGCTCCTTATAATGCTGTGCCATATAGAATGCTCTGCACCGTTGATTATGGCCCCATAGATGCCCCTTATAATGCTGTGCCATATATGCTCTGCACCTTTGATTATGGCCCCATAGATGCCCCTTATAATGCTGTGCCATATATGCTCTGCACCTTTGATTATGGCCCCATAGATGCCCCTTATAATGCTGTGCCATATATGCTCTGCACCTTTGATTATGGCTCCATAGATGCCCCTTATAATGCTGTGCCATATATGCTCTGCACCTTTGATTATGGCTCCATAGATGCCCCTTATAATGCTGTGCCATATATGCTCTGCACCTTTGATTATGGCTCCATAGATGCTCCTTATAATGCTGTGCCATATATGCTCTGCGCCTTTGATTATGGCCCCATAGGTGCTCCTTATAATGCTGTGCCATATATGCTCTGCACCTTTGATTATGGCCCCATAGATGCCCCTTATAATGCTGTGCCATATATGCTCTGCACCTTTGATTATGGCCCCATAGATGCCCCTTATAATGCTGTGCCATATATGCTCTGCACCTTTGATTATGGCCCCATAGATGCTCCTTATAAAGCTGTGCCATATATGCTCTGCACCTTTGATTATGGCTCCATAGATGCCCCTTATAATGCTGTGCCATATATGCTCTGCACCTTTGATTATGGCCCCATAGATGCTCCTTATAAAGCTGTGCATATATGCTCTGCACCTTTGATTATGGCCCCATAGATGCTCCTTATAAAGCTGTGCCATATATGCTCTGCACCTTTATAGCCCCATAGGTGCTCCTTATAATGCTGTGCCATATATGCTCTGCACCTTTGATTATGGCCCCATAGATGCCCCTTATAATGCTGTGCCATATATGCTCTGCAGCTTTGATTATGGCCCCATAGATGCTCCTTATAATGCTGTGCCATATATGCTCTGCACCTTTGATTATGGCCCCATAGATGCCCCTTATAAAGCTGTGCCATATATGCCCTGAACCTTTGATTATGGCCCCATAGATGCTCCTTATAAAGCTGTGCCATATATGCTCTGCACCTTTGATTATGGCCCCATAGATGCCCCTTATAATGCTGTGCCATATATGCTCTGCACCTTTGATTATGGCCCCATAGATGCTCCTTATAAAGCTGTGCCATATATGCTCTGCACCTTTGATTATGGCTCCATAGATGCCCCTTATAATGCTGTGCCATATATGCTCTGCACCTTTGATTATGGCCCCATAGATGCCCCTTATAATGCTGTGCCATATATGCTCTGCACCTTTGATTATGGCCCCATAGATGCCCCTTATAAAGCTGTGCCATATGTGCTCTGCACCTTTGATTAAGGCCCCATAGGTGCTCCTTATAATGCTGTGCCATATATGCTCTGCACCTTTGATTATGGCCCCATAGATGCCCCTTATAATGCTGTGCCATATATGCTCTGCACCTTTGATTATGGCCCCATAGATGCTCCTTATAATGCTGTGCCATATATGCTCTGCACCTTTGATTATGGCCCCATAGATGCCCCTTATAATGCTGTGCCATATATGCTCTGCACCTTTGATTATGGCCCCATAAATGCTCCTTATAATGCTGTGCCATATTTGCTCTGCACCTTTGATTATGGCCCCATAGATGCCCCTTATAATGCTGTGCCATATTTGCTCTGCACCTTTGATTATGGCCCCATAGGTGCTCCTTATAATGCTGTGCCATATGTGCTCTGCACCTTTGATTATGGCCCCATAGGTGCCCCTTATAATGCTGTGCCATATATGCTCTGCACCTTTGATTATGGCCCCATAGATGCCCCTTATAATGCTGTGCCATATATGCTCTGCACCTTTGATTATGGCCCCATAGATGCTCCTTATAATGCTGTGCCATATATGCTCTGCACCTTTGATTATGGCTCCATAGATGCCCCTTATAATGCTGTGCCACATATGCTCTGCACCTTTGATTATGGCCCCATAGATGCCCCTTATAATGCTGTGCCATATATGCTCTGCGCCTTTGATTATGGCCCCATAGATGCCCCTTATAATGCTGTGCCATATATGCTCTGCACCTCTGATTATGGCCCCATAGATGCCCCTTATAATGCTGTGCCATATATGCTCTGCACCTTTGATTATGGCCCCATAGGTGCTCCTTATAATGCTGTGCCATATATGCTCTGCACCTTTGATTATGGCTCCATAGATGCCCCTTATAATGCTGTGCCATATATGCTCTGCACCTTTGATTATGGCCCCATAGATGCCCCTTATAATGCTGTGCCATATATGCTCTGCACCTTTGATTATGGCCCCATAGGTGCCCCTTATAATGCTGTGCCATATATGCTCTGCACCTTTGATTATGGCCCCATAGATGCTCCTTATAATGCTGTGCCATATATGCTCTGCACCTTTGATTATTGCCCCATAGGTGCTCCTTATAATGCTGTGCCATATATGCTCTGCACCTTTGATTATTGCCCCATAGGTGCTCCTTATAATGCTGTGCCATATATGCTCTGCACCTTTGATTATGGCCCCATAGATGCTCCTTATAATGCTGTGCCATATATGCTCTGCACCTTTGATTATTGCCCCATAGGTGCTCCTTATAATGCTGTGCCATATATGCTCTGCACCTTTGATTATGGCCCCATAGATGCCCCTTATAATGCTGTGCCATATATGCTCTGCACCTTTGATTATTGCCCCATAGGTGCTCCTTATAATGCTGTGATATATATGCTCTGCACCTTTGATTATGGCTCCATAGATGCCCCTTATAATGCTGTGCCATATATGCTCTGCACCTTTGATTATGGCCCCATAGATGCCCCTTATAATGCTGTGCCATATATGCTCTGCACCTTTGATTATGGCCCCATAGATGCCCCTTATAATGCTGTGCCATATATGCTCTGCACCTTTAATTATGGCCCCATAGATGCCCCTTATAATGCTGTGCCATATATGCTCTGCACCTTTGATTATGGCCCCATAGATGCTCCATATAAAGCTGTGCCATATATGCTCTGCACCTTTGATTATGGCCCCATAGATGCCCCTTATAATGCTGTGCCATATATGCTCTGCACCTTTGATTATGGCCCCATAGATGCCCCTTATAATGCTGTGCCATATATGCTCTGCACCTTTGATTATGGCCCCATAGGTGCTCCTTATAATGCTGTGCCCCTTATATGCTCTGCACCTTTGATTATGGCCCCATAGATGCTCCTTATAATGCTGTGCCATATATGCTCTGCACCTTTGATTATGGCCCCATAGATGCCCCTTATAATGCTGTGCCATATATGCTCTGCACCTTTGATTATGGCCCCATAGATGCCCCTTATAATGCTGTGCCATATAGAATGCTCTGCACCGTTGATTATGGCCCCATAGATGCCCCTTATAATGCTGTGCCATATATGCTCTGCACCGTTGATTATGGCCCCATAGATGCTCCTTATAAAGCTGTGCCATATATGCTCTGCACCTTTGATTATGGCCCCATAGATGCCCCTTATAATGCTGTGCCATATATGCTCTGCACCTTTGATTATGGCCCCATAGATGCTCCTTATAATGCTGTGCCATATATGCTCTGCACCTTTGATTATGGCCCCATAGATGCCCCTTATAATGCTGTGCCATATATGCTCTGCACCTTTGATTATGGCCCCATAGGTGCACCTTAGAATGCTGTGCCATATATGCTCTGCACCTTTGATTATGGCCCCATAGATGCTCCTTATAAAGCTGTGCCATATATGCTCTGCACCTTTGATTATGGCCCCATAGATGCTCCTTATAATGCTGTGCCATATATGCTCTGCGCCTTTGATTATGGCCCCATAGGTGCTCCTTATAATGCTGTGCCATATATGCTCTGCACCTTTGATTATGGCCCCATAGATGCCCCTTATAATGCTGTGCCATATATGCTCTGCACCTTTGATTATGGCCCCATAGGTGCTCCTTATAATGCTGTGCCATATATGCTCTGCACCTTTGATTATGGCCCCATAGATGCTCCCTATAATGCTGTGCCATATATGCTCTGCTCCTTTGATTATGGCCCCATAGATGCCCCTTATAATGCTGTGCCATATTTGCTCTGCACCTTTGATTATGGCCCCATAGGTGCTCCTTATAATGCTGTGCCATATGTGCTCTGCACCTTTGATTATGGCCCCATAGGTGCTCCTTATAATGCTGTGCCATATATGCTCTGCACCTTTGATTATGGCCCCATAGATGCCCCTTATAATGCTGTGCCATATATGCTCTGCACCTTTGATTATGGCCCCATAGGTGCTCCTTATAATGCTGTGCCATATGTGCTCTGCACCTTTGATTATGGCCCCATAGGTGCTCCTTATAATGCTGTGCCATATATGCTCTGCACCTTTGATTATGGCCCCATAGATGCTCCCTATAATGCTGTGCCATATATGCTCTGCACCTTTATGGCCCCATAGGTGCTCCTTATAATGCTGTGCCATATATACTCTGCACTTTTGATTATGGCCCCATAGATGCTCCTTATAAAGCTGTGCCATATATGCTCTGCACCTTTGATTATGGCCCCATAGGTGCTCCTTATAATGCTGTGCCATATATGCTCTGCACCTTTGATTATGGCCCCATAGGTGCTCCTTATAATGCTGTGCCATATATACTCTGCACTTTTGATTATGGCCCCATAGATGCTCCTTATAATGCTGTGCCATATATGCTCTGCACCTTTGATTATGGCCCCATAGATGCTCCCTATAATGCTGTGCCATATATGCTCTGCACCTTTATGGCCCCATAGGTGCTCCTTATAATGCTGTGCCATATATACTCTGCACTTTTGATTATGGCCCCATAGATGCTCCTTATAAAGCTGTGCCATATATGCTCTGCACCTTTGATTATGGCCCCATAGGTGCTCCTTATAATGCTGTGCCATATATGCTCTGCACCTTTGATTATGGCCCCATAGGTGCTCCTTATAATGCTGTGCCATATATGCTCTGCACCTTTGATTATGGCCCCATAGATGCCCCTTATAATGCTGTGCCATATATGCTCTGCACCTTTGATTATGGCCCCATAGATGCTCCTTATAAAGCTGTGCCATATATGCTCTGCACCTTTGATTATGGCCCCATAGATGCTACTTATAATGCTGTGCCATATATGCTCTGCACCTTTGATTATGGCCCCATAGATGCCCCTTATAATGCTGTACCATATATGCTCTGCGCCTTTGATTATGGCCCCATAGATGCTACTTATAATGCTGTGCCATATATGCTCTGCACCTTTGATTATGGCCCCATAGATGCCCCTTATAATGCTGTGCCATATATGCTCTGCACCTTTGATTATGGCCCCATAGATGCCCCTTATAATGCTGTGCCATATATGCTCTGCACCTTTGATTATGGCCCCATAGATGCCCCTTATAATGCTGTGCCATATATGCTCTGCACCTTTGATTATGGCCCCATAGATGCTCCTTATAATGCTGTGCCATATATGCTCTGCGCCTTTGATTATGGCCCCATAGGTGCTCCTTATAATGCTGTGCCATATATGCTCTGCACCTTTGATTATGGCCCCATAGATGCCCCTTATAATGCTGTGCCATATATGCTCTGCACCTTTGATTATGGCCCCATAGGTGCTCCTTATAATGCTGTGCCATATATGCTCTGCACCTTTGATTATGGCCCCATAGATGCTCCCTATAATGCTGTGCCATATATGCTCTGCACCTTTATGGCCCCATAGGTGCTCCTTATAATGCTGTGCCATATATACTCTGCACTTTTGATTATGGCCCCATAGATGCTCCTTATAAAGCTGTGTCATATATGCTCTGCACCTTTGATTATGGCCCCATAGGTGCTCCTTATAATGCTGTGCCATATATGCTCTGCACCTTTGATTATGGCCCCATAGGTGCTCCTTATAATGCTGTGCCATATATGCTCTGCACCTTTGATTATGGCCCCATAGATGCCCCTTATAATGCTGTGCCATATATGCTCTGCACCTTTGATTATGGCCCCATAGATGCTCCTTATAAAGCTGTGCCATATATGCTCTGCACCTTTGATTATGGCCCCATAGATGCTCCTTATAAAGCTGTGCCATATATGCTCTGCACCTTTCATTATGGCCCCATAGGTGCTCCTTATAATGCTGTGCCATATATGCTCTGCACCTTTGATTATGGCCCCATAGATGCCCCTTATAATGCTGTGCCATATATGCTCTGCACCTTTGATTATGGCCCCATAGATGCTCCTTATAAAGCTGTGCCATATATGCTCTGCACCTTTGATTATGGCTCCATAGATGCCCCTTATAATGCTGTGCCATATATGCTCTGCACCTTTGATTATGGCCCCATAGATGCCCCTTATAATGCTGTGCCATATATGCTCTGCACCTTTGATTATGGCCCCATAAATGCTCCTTATAATGCTGTGCCATATATGCTCTGCACCTTTGATTAAGGCCCCATAGGTGCTCCTTATAATGCTGTGCCATATATGCTCTGCACCTTTGATTATGGCCCCATAGATGCCCCTTATAATGCTGTGCCATATATGCTCTGCACCTTTGATTATGGCCCCATAAATGCTCCTTATAATGCTGTGCCATATATGCTCTGCTCCTTTGATTATGGCCCCATAGATGCCCCTTATAATGCTGTGCCATATTTGCTCTGCACCTTTGATTATGGCCCCATAGGTGCTCCTTATAATGCTGTGCCATATGTGCTCTGCACCTTTGATTATGGCCCCATAGGTGCCCCTTATAATGCTGTGCCATATATGCTCTGCACCTTTGATTATGGCCCCATAGGTGCCCCTTATAATGCTGTGCCATATATGCTCTGCGCCTTTGATTATGGCTCCATAGATGCCCCTTATAATGCTGTGCCATATATGCTCTGCACCTCTGATTATGGCCCCATAGATGCCCCTTATAATGCTGTGCCATATATGCTCTGCACCTTTGATTATGGCCCCATAGGTGCTCCTTATAATGCTGTGCCATATATGCTCTGCACCTTTGATTATGGCTCCATAGATGCCCCTTATAATGCTGTGCCATATATGCTCTGCACCTTTGATTATGGCCCCATAGATGCCCCTTATAATGCTGTGCCATATATGCTCTGCACCTTTGATTATGGCCCCATAGATGCTCCTTATAATGCTGTGCCATATATGCTCTGCACCTTTGATTATTGCCCCATAGGTGCTCCTTATAATGCTGTGCCATATATGCTCTGCACCTTTGATTATGGCTCCATAGATGCCCCTTATAATGCTGTGCCATATATGCTCTGCACCTTTGATTATGGCCCCATAGATGCCCCTTATAATGCTGTGCCATATATGCTCTGCACCTTTGATGATGGCCCCATAGATGCTCCTTATAATGCTGTGCCATATATGCTCTGCACCTTTGATTATTGCCCCATAGGTGCTCCTTATAATGCTGTGCCATATATGCTCTGCACCTTTGATTATGGCCCCACAGGTGCTCCTTATAATGATGTGCCATATATGCTCTGCACCTTTGATGATGGCCCCACAGGTGCTCCTTATAATGATGTGCCATATATGCTCTGCACCTTTGATGATGGCCCCATAGATGCTCCTTATAATGCTGTGCCATATATGCTCTGCACCTTTGATTATTGCCCCATAGGTGCTCCTTATAATGCTGTGCCATATATGCTCTGCACCTTTGATTATGGCCCCATAGGTGCTCCTTATAATGCTGTGCCATATATGCTCTGCACCTTTGATTATGGCCCCATAGATGCTCCTTATAATGCTGTGCCATATATGCTCTGCACCGTTGATTATGGCCCCATAGATGCTCCTTATAATGCTGTGCCATATATGCTCTGCACCTTTGATAATGGCCCCATAGATGCTCCTTATAATGCTGTGCCATATATGCTCTGCACCTTTGATTATTGCCCCATAGGTGCTCCTTATAATGCTGTGCCATATATGCTCTGCACCTTTGATTATGGCCCCATAGATGCCCCTTATAATGCTGTGCCATATATGCTCTGCACCTTTGATTATTGCCCCATAGGTGCTCCTTATAATGCTGTGATATATATGCTCTGCACCTTTGATTATGGCTCCATAGATGCCCCTTATAATGCTGTGCCATATATGCTCTGCACCTTTGATTATGGCTCCATAGATGCCCCTTATAATGCTGTGCCATATATGCTCTGCACCTTTGATTATGGCCCCATAGATGCCCCTTATAATGCTGTGCCATATATGCTCTGCACCTTTGATTATGGCTCCATAGATGCCCCTTATAATGCTGTGCCATATATACTCTGCACCTTTGATTATGGCTCCATAGATGCCCCTTATAATGCTGTGCCATATATGCTCTGCACCTTTGATTATGGCCCCATAGATGCCCCTTATAAAGCTGTGCCATATATGCTCTGCACCGTTGATTATGGCCCCATAGATGCTCCTTATAATGCTGTGCCATATATGCTCTGCACCTTTGATAATGGCCCCATAGATGCTCCTTATAATGCTGTGCCATATATGCTCTGCACCTTTGATTATTGCCCCATAGGTGCTCCTTATAATGCTGTGCCATATATGCTCTGCACCTTTGATTATGGCCCCATAGATGCCCCTTATAATGCTGTGCCATATATGCTCTGCACCTTTGATTATTGCCCCATAGGTGCTCCTTATAATGCTGTGATATATATGCTCTGCACCTTTGATTATGGCTCCATAGATGCCCCTTATAATGCTGTGCCATATATGCTCTGCACCTTTGATTATGGCCCCATAGATGCCCCTTATAATGCTGTGCCATATATGCTCTGCACCTTTGATTATGGCCCCATAGATGCCCCTTATAATGCTGTGCCATATATGCTCTGCACCTTTGATTATGGCCCCATAGATGCTCCATATAAAGCTGTGCCATATATGCTCTGCACCTTTGATTATGGCCCCATAGATGCCCCTTATAATGCTGTGCCATATATGCTCTGCACCTTTGATTATGGCCCCATAGGTGCTCCTTATAATGCTGTGCCCCTTATATGCTCTGCACCTTTGATTATGGCCCCATAGATGCTCCTTATAATGCTGTGCCATATATGCTCTGCACCTTTGATTATGGCCCCATAGATGCCCCTTATAATGCTGTGCCATATAGAATGCTCTGCACCGTTGATTATGGCCCCATAGATGCCCCTTATAATGCTGTGCCATATATGCTCTGCACCGTTGATTATGGCCCCATAGATGCTCCTTATAAAGCTGTGCCATATATGCTCTGCACCTTTGATTATGGCCCCATAGATGCCCCTTATAATGCTGTGCCATATATGCTCTGCACCTTTGATTATGGCCCCATAGATGCTCCTTATAATGCTGTGCCATATATGCTCTGCACCTTTGATTATGGCCCCATAGATGCCCCTTATAATGCTGTGCCATATATGCTCTGCACCTTTGATTATGGCCCCATAGGTGCCCCTTATAATGCTGTGCCATATATGCTCTGCACCTTTGATTATGGCCCCATAGATGCCCCTTATAATGCTGTGCCATATATGCTCTGCACCTTTGATTATGGCCCCATAGATGCTCCTTATAAAGCTGTGCCATATATGCTCTGCACCTTTGATTATGGCCCCATAGATGCTCCTTATAATGCTGTGCCATATATGCTCTGCGCCTTTGATTATGGCCCCATAGGTGCTCCTTATAATGCTGTGCCATATATGCTCTGCACCTTTGATTATGGCCCCATAGATGCCCCTTATAATGCTGTGCCATATATGCTCTGCACCTTTGATTATGGCCCCATAGGTGCTCCTTATAATGCTGTGCCATATATGCTCTGCACCTTTGATTATGGCCCCATAGATGCTCCCTATAATGCTGTGCCATATATGCTCTGCACCTTTATGGCCCCATAGGTGCTCCTTATAATGCTGTGCCATATATACTCTGCACTTTTGATTATGGCCCCATAGATGCTCCTTATAAAGCTGTGCCATATATGCTCTGCACCTTTGATTATGGCCCCATAGGTGCTCCTTATAATGCTGTGCCATATATGCTCTGCACCTTTGATTATGGCCCCATAGGTGCTCCTTATAATGCTGTGCCATATATGCTCTGCACCTTTGATTATGGCCCCATAGATGCCCCTTAGAATGCTGTGCCATATATGCTCTGCACCTTTGATTATGGCCCCATAGATGCTCCTTATAAAGCTGTGCCATATATGCTCTGCACCTTTGATTATGGCCCCATAGATGCTCCTTATAATGCTGTGCCATATATGCTCTGCGCCTTTGATTATGGCCCCATAGGTGCTCCTTATAATGCTGTGCCATATATGCTCTGCACCTTTGATTATGGCCCCATAGATGCCCCTTATAATGCTGTGCCATATATGCTCTGCACCTTTGATTATGGCCCCATAGGTGCTCCTTATAATGCTGTGCCATATATGCTCTGCACCTTTGATTATGGCCCCATAGATGCTCCCTATAATGCTGTGCCATATATGCTCTGCACCTTTATGGCCCCATAGGTGCTCCTTATAATGCTGTGCCATATATACTCTGCACTTTTGATTATGGCCCCATAGATGCTCCTTATAAAGCTGTGCCATATATGCTCTGCACCTTTGATTATGGCCCCATAGGTGCTCCTTATAATGCTGTGCCATATATGCTCTGCACCTTTGATTATGGCCCCATAGGTGCTCCTTATAATGCTGTGCCATATATGCTCTGCACCTTTGATTATGGCCCCATAGATGCCCCTTATAATGCTGTGCCATATATGCTCTGCACCTTTGATTATGGCCCCATAGATGCTCCTTATAATGCTGTGCCATATATGCTCTGCACCTTTGATTATGGCCCCATAGATGCTCCTTATAATGCTGTGCCATATATGCTCTGCACCTTTGATTATGGCCCCATAGGTGCTCCTTATAATGCTGTGCCATATATGCTCTGCACCTTTGATTATGGCTCCATAGATGCTCCTTATAATGCTGTGCCATATATGCTCTGCACCTTTGATTATGGCCCCATAGATGCTCCTTATAATGCTGTGCCATATATGCTCTGCACCTTTGATTATGGCCCCATAGGTGCTCCTTATAATGCTGTGCCATATATGCTCTGCACCTTTGATTATGGCCCCATAGATGCCCCTTATAATGCTGTGCCATATATGCTCTGCGCCTTTGATTATGGCTCCACAGATGCCCCTTATAATGCTGTGCCATATATGCTCTGCACCTTTGATTATGGCCCCATAGATGCCCCTTATAATGCTGTGCCATATATGCTCTGCACCTTTGATTATGGCCCCATAGATGCCCCTTATAATGCTGTGCCATATATGCTCTGCACCTTTGATTATGGCCCCATAGATGCCCCTTATAATGCTGTGCCATATATGCTCTGCACCTTTGATTATGGCCCCATAGATGCCCCTTATAATGCTGTGCCATATATGCTCTGCACCTTTGATTATGGCCCCATAGATGCCCCTTATAATGCTGTGCCATATATGCTCTGCACCTTTGATTATGGCCCCATAGATGCCCCTTATAATGCTGTGCCATATATGCTCTGCACCTTTGATTATGGCCCCATAGATGCCCCTTATAATGCTGTGCCATATATGCTCTGCACCATTGATTATGGCCCCATAGATGCCCCTTATAATGCTGTGACATATATGCTCTGCACCTTTGATTATGGCCCCATAGGTGCCCTTTATAATGCTGTGCCATATATGCTCTGCACCGTTGATTATGGCCCCATAGATGCCCCTTATAATGCTGTGCCATATATGCTCTGCACCTTTGATTATGGCCCCATAGGTGCTCCTTATCATGCTGTGCCATATATGCTCTGCACCTTTGATTATGGCCCCATAGATGCCCCTTATAATGCTGTGCCATATATGCTCTGCACCTTTGATTATGGCCCCATAGATGCCCCTTATAATGCTGTGCCATATATGCTCTGCACCTTTGATTATGGCCCCATAGATGCCCCTTATAATGCTGTGCCATATATGCTCTGCGCCTTTGATTATGGCTCCATAGATGCCCCTTATAATGCTGTGCCATATATCCTCTGCACCTTTGATTATGGCCCCATAGATGCCCCTTATAATGCTGTGCCATATATACTCTGCACCTTTGATTATGGCCCCATAGGTGCTCCTTATAATGCTGTGCCATATATGCTCTGCACCTTTGATTATGGCCCCATAGATGCCCCTTATAATGCTGTGCCATATATGCTCTGCACCTTTGATTATGGCCCCATAGATGCTCCTTATAAAGCTGTGCCATATATGCTCTGCACCTTTGATTATGGCCCCATAGATGCTACTTATAATGCTGTGCCATATATGCTCTGCACCTTTGATTATGGCCCCATAGATGCCCCTTATAATGCTGTGCCATATATGCTCTGCGCCTTTGATTATGGCCCCATAGATGCTACTTATAATGCTGTGCCATATATGCTCTGCACCTTTGATTATGGCCCCATAGATGCCCCTTATAATGCTGTGCCATATATGCTCTGCACCTTTGATTATGGCCCCATAGATGCCCCTTATAATGCTGTGCCATATATGCTCTGCACCTTTGATTATGGCCCCATAGATGCCCCTTATAATGCTGTGCCATATATGCTCTGCACCTTTGATTATGGCCCCATAGATGCTCCTTATAAAGCTGTGCCATATATGCTCTGCACCTTTGATTATGGCCCCATAGATGCTCCTTATAAAGCTGTGCCATATATGCTCTGCACCTTTGATTATGGCCCCATAGATGCTCCTTAGAATGCTGTGCCATATATGCTCTGCACCTTTCATTATGGCCCCATAGGTGCTCCTTATAATGCTGTGCCATATATGCTCTGCACCTTTGATTATGGCCCCATAGATGCCCCTTATAATGCTGTGCCATATATGCTCTGCACCTTTGATTATGGCTCCATAGATGCCCCTTATAATGCTGTGCCATATATGCTCTGCACCTTTGATTATGGCCCCATAGATGCTCCTTATAATGCTGTGCCATATATGCTCTGCACCTTTGATTATGGCCCCATAGATGCTCCTTATAATGCTGTGCCATATATGCTCTGCACCTTTGATTATGGCCCCATAGATGCCCCTTATAATGCTGTGCCATATAGAATGCTCTGCACCGTTGATTATGGCCCCATAGATGCCCCTTATAATGCTGTGCCATATATGCTCTGCACCGTTGATTATGGCTCCATAGATGCCCCTTATAATGCTGTGCCATATATGCTCTGCACCTTTGATTATGGCCCCATAGATGCCCCTTATAATGCTGTGCCATATATGCTCTGCACCTTTGATTATGGCCCCATAGATGCTCCTTATAATGCTGTGCCATATATGCTCTGCACCTTTGATTATGGCCCCATAGATGCCCCTTATAATGCTGTGCCATATAGAATGCTCTGCACCGTTGATTATGGCCCCATAGATGCCCCTTATAATGCTGTGCCATATATGCTCTGCACCGTTGATTATGGCCCCATAGATGCTCCTTATAAAGCTGTGCCATATATGCTCTGCACCTTTGATTATGGCCCCATAGATGCCCCTTATAATGCTGTGCCATATATGCTCTGCACCTTTGATTATGGCCCCATAGATGCTCCTTATAATGCTGTGCCATATATGCTCTGCACCTTTGATTATGGCCCCATAGATGCCCCTTATAATGCTGTGCCATATATGCTCTGCACCTTTGATTATGGCCCCATAGGTGCCCCTTAGAATGCTGTGCCATATATGCTCTGCACCTTTGATTATGGCCCCATAGATGCCCCTTATAATGCTGTGCCATATATGCTCTGCACCGTTGATTATGGCCCCATAGATGCTCCTTATAAAGCTGTGCCATATATGCTCTGCACCTTTGATTATGGCCCCATAGATGCCCCTTATAATGCTGTGCCATATATGCTCTGCACCTTTGATTATGGCCCCATAGATGCTCCTTATAATGCTGTGCCATATATGCTCTGCACCTTTGATTATGGCTCCATAGATGCCCCTTATAATGCTGTGCCATATATGCTCTGCACCTTTGATTATGGCCCCATAGATGCCCCTTATAATGCTGTGCCATATATGCTCTGCACCTTTGATTATTGCCCCATAGGTGCTCCTTATAATGCTGTGATATATATGCTCTGCACCTTTGATTATGGCTCCATAGATGCCCCTTATAATGCTGTGCCATATATGCTCTGCACCTTTGATTATGGCCCCATAGATGCCCCTTATAATGCTGTGCCATATATGCTCTGCACCTTTGATTATGGCCCCATAGATGCCCCTTATAATGCTGTGCCATATATGCTCTGCACCTTTGATTATGGCCCCATAGATGCCCCTTATAATGCTGTGCCATATATGCTCTGCACCTTTGATTATGGCCCCATAGATGCCCCTTATAATGCTGTGCCATATATGCTCTGCACCTTTGATTATGGCCCCATAGATGCTCCATATAAAGTTGTGCCATATATGCTCTGCACCTTTGATTATGGCCCCATAGATGCCCCTTATAATGCTGTGCCATATATGCTCTGCACCTTTGATTATGGCCCCATAGATGCCCCTTATAATGCTGTGCCATATATGCTCTGCACCTTTGATTATGGCCCCATAGGTGCTCCTTATAATGCTGTGCCCCTTATATGCTCTGCACCTTTGATTATGGCCCCATAGATGCTCCTTATAATGCTGGGCCATATATGCTCTGCACCTTTGATTATGGCCCCATAGATGCTCCTTATAATGCTGTGCCATATATGCTCTGCACCTTTGATTATGGCCCCATAGATGCTCCTTATAATGCTGTGCCATATATGCTCTGCACCTTTGATTATGGCCCCATAGATGCCCCTTATAAAGCTGTGCCATATATGCTCTGCACCTTTGATTATGGCCCCATAGATGCCCCTTATAATGCTGTGCCATATAGAATGCTCTGCACCGTTGATTATGGCCCCATAGATGCCCCTTATAATGCTGTGCCATATATGCTCTGCACCGTTGATTATGGCCCCATAGATGCTCCTTATAAAGCTGTGCCATATATGCTCTGCACCTTTGATTATGGCCCCATAGATGCCCCTTATAATGCTGTGCCATATATGCTCTGCACCTTTGATTATGGCCCCACAGATGCTCCTTATAATGCTGTGCCATATATGCTCTGCACCTTTGATTATGGCCCCATAGATGCCCCTTATAATGCTGTGCCATATATGCTCTGCACCTTTGATTATGGCCCCATAGGTGCCCCTTAGAATGCTGTGCCATATATGCTCTGCACCTTTGATTATGGCCCCATAGATGCTCCTTATAATGCTGTGCCATATATGCTCTGCACCTTTGATTATGGCCCCATAGATGCTCCTTATAATGCTGTGCCATATATGCTCTGCACCTTTGATTATGGCCCCATAGGTGCTCCTTATAATGCTGTGCCATATATGCTCTGCACCTTTGATTATGGCCCCATAGATGCTCCTTATAAAGCTGTGCCATATATGCTCTGCACCTTTGATTATGGCCCCATAGATGCTCCTTATAATGCTGTGCCATATATGCTCTGCGCCTTTGATTATGGCCCCATAGGTGCTCCTTATAATGCTGTGTCATATATGCTCTGCACCTTTGATTATGGCCCCATAGATGCCCCTTATAATGCTGTGCCATATATGCTCTGCACCTTTGATTATGGCCCCATAGGTGCTCCTTATAATGCTGTGCCATATATGCTCTGCACCTTTGATTATGGCCCCATAGGTGCTCCTTATAATGCTGTGCCATATATGCTCTGCACCTTTGATTATGGCCCCATAGATGCCCCTTATAATGCTGTGCCATATATGCTCTGCACCTTTGATTATGGCCCCATAGATGCTCCATATAAAGCTGTGCCATATATGCTCTGCACCTTTGATTATGGCCCCATAGATGCTCCTTATAATGCTGTGCCATATATGCTCTGCACCTTTGATTATGGCTCCATAGATGCTCCTTATAATGCTGTGCCATATATGCTCTGCGCCTTTGATTATGGCTCCATAGATGCTCCTTATAATGCTGTGCCATATATGCTCTGCACCTTTGATTATGGCTCCATAGATGCTCCTTATAATGCTGTGCCATATATGCTCTGCACCTTTGATTATGGCTCCATAGATGCTCCTTATAATGCTGTGCCATATATGCTCTGCACCTTTGATTATGGCCCCATAGATGCTCCATATAAAGCTGTGCCATATATGCTCTGCACCTTTGATTATGGCCCCATAGATGCTCCTTATAATGCTGTGCCATATATGCTCTGCACCTTTGATTATGGCCCCATAGATGCTCCTTATAATGCTGTGCCATATATGCTCTGCACCTTTGATTATGGCCCCATAGATGCTCCTTATAATGCTGTGCCATATATGCTCTGCACCTTTGATTATGGCTCCATAGATGCCCCTTATAATGCTGTGCCATATATGCTCTGCACCTTTGATTATGGCCCCATAGGTGCTCCTTATAATGCTGTGCCATATATGCTCTGCGCCTTTGATTATGGCCCCATAGATGCCCCTTATAATGCTGTGCCATATATGCTCTGCGCCTTTGATTATGGCTCCACAGATGCCCCTTATAATGCTGTGCCATATATGCTCTGCACCTTTGATTATGGCCCCACAGATGCCCCTTATAATGCTGTGCCATATATGCTCTGCGCCTTTGATTATGGCTCCACAGATGCCCCTTATAATGCTGTGCCATATATGCTCTGCACCTTTGATTATGGCCCCATAGATGCCCCTTATAATGCTGTGCCATATATGCTCTGCACCTTTGATTATGGCCCCATAGGTGCTCCTTATAATGCTGTGCCATATATGCTCTGCACCTTTGATTATGGCCCCATAGATGCCCCTTATAATGCTGTGCCATATATGCTCTGCACCTTTGATTATGGCCCCATAGATGCCCCTTATAATGCTGTGCCATATATGCTCTGCACCGTTGATTATGGCCCCATAGATGCTCCTTATAAAGCTGTGCCATATATGCTCTGCGCCTTTGATTATGGCCCCATAGATGCCCCTTATAATGCTGTGCCATATATGCTCTGCACCTTTGATTATGGCCCCATAGATGCCCCTTATAATGCTGTGCCATATATGCTCTGCACCTTTGATTATGGCCCCATAGATGCCCCTTATAATGCTGTGCCATATATGCTCTGCACCTTTGATTATGGCCCCATAGATGCCCCTTATAATGCTGTGCCATATATGCTCTGCACCTTTGATTATGGCCCCATAGGTGCCCTTTATAATGCTGTGCCATATATGCTCTGCACCGTTGATTATGGCCCCATAGATGCCCCTTATAATGCTGTGCCATATATGCTCTGCACCTTTGATTATGGCCCCATAGGTGCTCCTTATAATGCTGTGCCATATATGCTCTGCACCTTTGATTATGGCCCCATAGATGCCCCTTATAATGCTGTGCCATATATGCTCTGCACCTTTGATTATGGCCCCATAGATGCCCCTTATAATGCTGTGCCATATATGCTCTGCACCTTTGATTATGGCCCCATAGATGCCCCTTATAATGCTGTGCCATATATGCTCTGCGCCTTTGATTATGGCTCCATAGATGCCCCTTATAATGCTGTGCCATATATGCTCTGCACCTTTGATTATGGCCCCATAGATGCCCCTTATAATGCTGTGCCATATATACTCTGCACCTTTGATTATGGCCCCATAGGTGCTCCTTATAATGCTGTGCCATATATGCTCTGCACCTTTGATTATGGCCCCATAGATGCTCCTTATAAAGCTGTGCCATATATGCTCTGCACCTTTGATTATGGCCCCATAGATGCCCCTTATAATGCTGTGCCATATATGCTCTGCACCTTTGATTATGGCCCCATAGATGCCCCTTATAATGCTGTGCCATATATGCTCTGCACCTTTGATTATGGCCCCATAGATGCCCCTTATAATGCTGTGCCATATATGCTCTGCACCTTTGATTATGGCCCCATAGATGCTCCTTATAAAGCTGTGCCATATATGCTCTGCACCTTTGATTATGGCCCCATAGATGCTCCTTAGAATGCTGTGCCATATATGCTCTGCACCTTTGATTATGGCCCCATAGATGCTCCTTATAATGCTGTGCCATATATGCTCTGCACCTTTGATTATGGCCCCATAGATGCTCCTTATAATGCTGTGCCATATATGCTCTGCACCTTTGATTATGGCCCCATAGATGCCCCTTATAATGCTGTGCCATATATGCTCTGCACCTTTGATTATGGCTCCATAGATGCCCCTTATAATGCTGTGCCATATATGCTCTGCACCTTTGATTATGGCCCCATAGATGCTCCTTATAATGCTGTGCCATATATGCTCTGCACCTTTGATTATGGCCCCATAGATGCTCCTTATAATGCTGTGCCATATAGAATGCTCTGCACCGTTGATTATGGCCCCATAGATGCCCCTTATAATGCTGTGCCATATATGCTCTGCACCGTTGATTATGGCCCCATAGATGCTCCTTATAAAGCTGTGCCATATATGCTCTGCACCTTTGATTATGGCCCCATAGATGCCCCTTATAATGCTGTGCCATATATGCTCTGCACCTTTGATTATGGCCCCATAGATGCTCCTTATAATGCTGTGCCATATATGCTCTGCACCTTTGATTATGGCCCCATAGATGCCCCTTATAATGCTGTGCCATATATGCTCTGCACCTTTGATTATGGCCCCATAGGTGCCCCTTAGAATGCTGTGCCATATATGCTCTGCACCTTTGATTATGGCCCCATAGGTGCTACTTATAATGCTGTGCCATATATGCTCTGCACCTTTGATTATGGCCCCATAGATGCTCCTTATAAAGCTGTGCCATATATGCTCTGCACCTTTGATTATGGCCCCATAGATGCCCCTTATAAAGCTGTGCCATATATGCTCTGCACCTTTGATTATGGCCCCATAGATGCTCCTTATAAAGCTGTGCCATATATGCTCTGCACCTTTGATTATGGCCCCATAGATGCTCCTTATAATGCTGTGCCATATATGCTCTGCGCCTTTGATTATGGCCCCATAGGTGCCCCTTATAATGTTGTGCCATATATGCTCTGCACCTTTGATTATGGCCCCATAGGTGCTCCTTATAATGCTGTGCCATATATGCTCTGCACCTTTGATTATGGCCCCATAGGTGCTCCTTATAATGCTGTGCCATATATGCTCTGCACCTTTGATTATGGCCCCATAGATGCTCCTTATAAAGCTGTGCCATATATGCTCTGCGCCTTTCATTATGGCCCCATAGATGCTCCTTATAATGCTGTGCCATATATGCTCTGCACCTTTGATTATGGCCCCATAGGTGCTCCTTATAATGCTGTGCCATATAGAATGCTCTGCACCGTTGATTATGGCCCCATAGATGCCCCTTATAATGCTGTGCCATATATGCTCTGCACCGTTGATTATGGCCCCATAGATGCTCCTTATAAAGCTGTGCCATATATGCTCTGCACCTTTGATTATGGCCCCATAGATGCTCCTTATAATGCTGTGCCATATATGCTCTGCACCTTTGATTATGGCCCCATAGATGCCCCTTATAATGCTGTGCCATATATGCTCTGCACCTTTGATTATGGCCCCATAGGTGCCCCTTAGAATGCTGTGCCATATATGCTCTGCACCTTTGATTATGGCCCCATAGATGCTCCTTATAAAGCTGTGCCATATATGCTCTGCACCTTTGATTATGGCCCCATAGATGCTCCTTATAATGCTGTGCCATATATGCTCTGCGCCTTTGATTATGGCCCCATAGGTGCTCCTTATAATGCTGTGTCATATATGCTCTGCACCTTTGATTATGGCCCCATAGATGCCCCTTATAATGCTGTGCCATATATGCTCTGCACCTTTGATTATGGCCCCATAGATGCTCCCTATAATGCTGTGCCATATATGCTCTGCACCTTTATGGCCCCATAGGTGCTCCTTATAATGCTGTGCCATATATACTCTGCACCTTTGATTATGGCCCCATAGATGCTCCTTATAAAGCTGTGCCATATATGCTCTGCACCTTTGATTATGGCCCCATAGGTGCTCCTTATAATGCTGTGCCATATATGCTCTGCACCTTTGATTATGGCCCCATAGATGCCCCTTATAATGCTGTGCCATATATGCTCTGCACCTTTGATTATGGCCCCATAGATGCTCCATATAAAGCTGTGCCATATATGCTCTGCACCTTTGATTATGGCCCCATAGATGCTCCTTATAATGCTGTGCCATATATGCTCTGCACCTTTGATTATGGCTCCATAGATGCTCCTTATAATGCTGTGCCATATATGCTCTGCGCCTTTGATTATGGCTCCATAGATGCTCCTTATAATGCTGTGCCATATATGCTCTGCACCTTTGATTATGGCTCCATAGATGCTCCTTATAATGCTGTGCCATATATGCTCTGCACCTTTGATTATGGCTCCATAGATGCTCCTTATAATGCTGTGCCATATATGCTCTGCACCTTTGATTATGGCCCCATAGATGCTCCATATAAAGCTGTGCCATATATGCTCTGCACCTTTGATTATGGCCCCATAGATGCTCCTTATAATGCTGTGCCATATATGCTCTGCACCTTTGATTATGGCCCCATAGATGCTCCTTATAATGCTGTGCCATATATGCTCTGCACCTTTGATTATGGCCCCATAGATGCTCCTTATAATGCTGTGCCATATATGCTCTGCACCTTTGATTATGGCCCCATAGGTGCTCCTTATAATGCTGTGCCATATATGCTCTGCACCTTTGATTATGGCCCCATAGATGCCCCTTATAATGCTGTGCCATATATGCTCTGCGCCTTTGATTATGGCTCCACAGATGCCCCTTATAATGCTGTGCCATATATGCTCTGCACCTTTGATTATGGCCCCATAGATGCCCCTTATAATGCTGTGCCATATATGCTCTGGACCTTTGATTATGGCCCCATAGATGCCCCTTATAATGCTGTGCCATATATGCTCTGCACCTTTGATTATGGCCCCATAGATGCCCCTTATAATGCTGTGCCATATATGCTCTGCACCTTTGATTATGGCCCCATAGGTGCTCCTTATAATGCTGTGCCATATATGCTCTGCACCTTTGATTATGGCCCCATAGATGCCCCTTATAATGCTGTGCCATATATGCTCTGCACCTTTGATTATGGCCCCATAGATGCCCCTTATAATGCTGTGCCATATATGCTCTGCGCCTTTGATTATGGCCCCATAGATGCCCCTTATAATGCTGTGCCATATATGCTCTGCACCTTTGATTATGGCCCCATAGATGCCCCTTATAATGCTGTGCCATATATGCTCTGCACCTTTGATTATGGCCCCATAGATGCCCCTTATAATGCTGTGCCATATATGCTCTGCACCTTTGATTATGGCCCCATAGGTGCCCTTTATAATGCTGTGCCATATATGCTCTGCACCGTTGATTATGGCCCCATAGATGCCCCTTATAATGCTGTGCCATATATGCTCTGCACCTTTGATTATGGCCCCATAGGTGCTCCTTATAATGCTGTGCCATATATGCTCTGCACCTTTGATTATGGCCCCATAGATGCCCCTTATAATGCTGTGCCATATATGCTCTGCACCTTTGATTATGGCCCCATAGATGCCCCTTATAATGCTGTGCCATATATGCTCTGCACCTTTGATTATGGCCCCATAGATGCCCCTTATAATGCTGTGCCATATATGCTCTGCGCCTTTGATTATGGCTCCATAGATGCCCCTTATAATGCTGTGCCATATATGCTCTGCACCTTTGATTATGGCCCCATAGATGCCCCTTATAATGCTGTGCCATATATACTCTGCACCTTTGATTATGGCCCCATAGGTGCTCCTTATAATGCTGTGCCATATATGCTCTGCACCTTTGATTATGGCCCCATAGATGCTTCTTATAAAGCTGTGCCATATATGCTCTGCACCTTTGATTATGGCCCCATAGATGCCCCTTATAATGCTGTGCCATATATACTCTGCACCTTTGATTATGGCCCCATAGATGCCCCTTATAATGCTGTGCCATATATGCTCTGCACCTTTGATTATGGCCCCATAGATGCTACTTATAATGCTGTGCCATATATGCTCTGCACCTTTGATTATGGCCCCATAGATGCCCCTTATAATGCTGTGCCATATATGCTCTGCGCCTTTGATTATGGCCCCATAGATGCTCCTTATAAAGCTGTGCCATATATGCTCTGCACCTTTGATTATGGCCCCATAGATGCTACTTATAATGCTGTGCCATATATGCTCTGCACCTTTGATTATGGCCCCATAGATGCCCCTTATAATGCTGTGCCATATATGCTCTGCACCTTTGATTATGGCCCCATAGATGCCCCTTATAATGCTGTGCCATATATGCTCTGCACCTTTGATTATGGCCCCATAGATGCCCCTTATAATGCTGTGCCATATATGCTCTGCACCTTTGATTATGGCCCCATAGATGCCCCTTAGAATGCTGTGCCATATATGCTCTGCACCTTTGATTATGGCCCCATAGATGCTCCTTATAAAGCTGTGCCATATATGCTCTGCACCTTTGATTATGGCCCCATAGATGCCCCTTAGAATGCTGTGCCATATATGCTCTGCACCTTTGATTATGGCCCCATAGATGCTCCTTATAATGCTGTGCCATATATGCTCTGCACCTTTGATTATGGCCCCATAGATGCTCCTTATAATGCTGTGCCATATATGCTCTGCACCTTTGATTATGGCCCCATAGATGCCCCTTATAATGCTGTGCCATATATGCTCTGCACCTTTGATTATGGCTCCATAGATGCCCCTTATAATGCTGTGCCATATATGCTCTGCACCTTTGATTATGGCCCCATAGATGCCCCTTATAATGCTGTGCCATATATGCTCTGCACCTTTGATTATGGCCCCATAGATGCTCCTTATAATGCTGTGCCATATATGCTCTGCACCTTTGATTATGGCCCCATAGATGCTCCTTATAATGCTGTGCCATATAGAATGCTCTGCACCGTTGATTATGGCCCCATAGATGCCCCTTATAATGCTGTGCCATATATGCTCTGCACCGTTGATTATGGCCCCATAGATGCTCCTTATAAAGCTGTGCCATATATGCTCTGCACCTTTGATTATGGCCCCATAGGTGCCCCTTAGAATGCTGTGCCATATATGCTCTGCACCTTTGATTATGGCCCCATAGATGCTCCTTAGAATGCTGTGCCATATATGCTCTGCACCTTTGATTATGGCCCCATAGATGCTCCTTATAAAGCTGTGCCATATATGCTCTGCACCTTTGATTATGGCCCCATAGATGCCCCTTATAAAGCTGTGCCATATATGCTCTGCACCTTTGATTATGGCCCCATAGATGCTCCTTATAAAGCTGTGCCATATATGCTCTGCACCTTTGATTATGGCCCCATAGATGCTCCTTATAATGCTGTGCCATATATGCTCTGCGCCTTTGATTATGGCCCCATAGGTGCTCCTTATAATGCTGTGCCATATATGCTCTGCACCTTTGATTATGGCCCCATAGATGCCCCTTATAATGCTGTGCCATATATGCTCTGCACCTTTGATTATGGCCCCATAGATGCTCCTTATAAAGCTGTGCCATATATGCTCTGCACCTTTGATTATGGCCCCATAGATGCCCCTTATAATGCTGTGCCATATATGCTCTGCACTTTTGATTATGGCCCCATAGATGCCCCTTATAATGCTGTGCCATATATGCTCTGCACCTTTGATTATGGCCCCATAGATGCTCCTTATAAAGCTGTGCCATATATGCTCTGCGCCTTTGATTATGGCCCCATAGATGCTCCTTATAATGCTGTGCCATATATGCTCTGCACCTTTGATTATGGCCCCATAGATGCTCCTTATAATGCTGTGCCATATATGCTCTGCACCTTTGATTATGGCCCCATAAATGCCCCTTATAATGCTGTGCCATATATGCTCTGCACCTTTGATTATGGCCCCATAAATGCCCCTTATAATGATGTGCCATATATGCTCTGCACCTTTGATTATGGCCCCATAGATGCCCCTTATAATGATGTGCCATATATGCTCTGCACCTTTGATTATGGCTCCATAGATGCCCCTTATAATGCTGTGCCATATATGCTCTGCACCTTTGATTATGGCCCCATAGATGCCCCTTATAATGCTGTGCCATATATACTCTGCACCTTTGATTATGGCCCCATAGGTGCTCCTTATAATGCTGTGCCATATATGCTCTGCACCTTTGATTATGGCCCCATAGATGCCCCTTATAATGCTGTGCCATATATGCTCTGCACCTTTGATTATGGCCCCATAGATGCTACTTATAATGCTGTGCCATATATGCTCTGCGCCTTTGATTATGGCTCCATAGATGCCCCTTATAATGCTGTGCCATATATGCTCTGCACCTTTGATTATGGCCCCATAGATGCTACTTATAATGCTGTGCCATATATGCTCTGCACCTTTGATTATGGCCCCATAGATGCCCCTTATAATGCTGTGCCATATATGCTCTGCACCTTTGATTATGGCCCCATAGATGCTCCTTATAAAGCTGTGCCATATATGCTCTGCACCTTTGATTATGGCCCCATAGATGCCCCTTATAATGCTGTGCCATATATGCTCTGCACCTTTGATTATGGCCCCATAGATGCCCCTTATAATGCTGTGCCATATATGCTCTGCACCTTTGATTATGGCCCCATAGATGCTACTTATAATGCTGTGCCATATATGCTCTGCACCTTTGATTATGGCCCCATAGATGCCCCTTATAATGCTGTGCCATATATGCTCTGCACCTTTGATTATGGCCCCATAGATGCTCCTTATAAAGCTGTGCCATATATGCTCTGCACCTTTGATTATGGCCCCATAGATGCTCCTTATAAAGCTGTGCCATATATGCTCTGCACCTTTGATTATGGCCCCATAGATGCTCCTTAGAATGCTGTGCCATATATGCTCTGCACCTTTCATTATGGCCCCATAGGTGCTCCTTATAATGCTGTGCCATATATGCTCTGCACCTTTGATTATGGCCCCATAGATGCTCCTTATAATGCTGTGCCATATATGCTCTGCACCTTTGATTATGGCCCCATAGATGCTCCTTATAATGCTGTGCCATATATGCTCTGCACCTTTGATTATGGCTCCATAGATGCCCCTTATAATGCTGTGCCATATATGCTCTGCACCTTTGATTATGGCCCCATAGGTGCTCCTTATAATGCTGTGCCCCTTATATGCTCTGCACCTTTGATTATGGCCCCATAGATGCTCCTTATAATGCTGTGCCATATATGCTCTGCACCTTTGATTATGGCCCCATAGATGCCCCTTATAATGCTGTGCCATATATGCTCTGCACCTTTGATTATGGCCCCATAGATGCTCCTTATAATGCTGTGCCATATATGCTCTGCACCTTTGATTATGGCCCCATAGATGCCCCTTATAATGCTGTGCCATATAGAATGCTCTGCACCGTTGATTATGGCCCCATAGATGCCCCTTATAATGCTGTGCCATATATGCTCTGCACCGTTGATTATGGCCCCATAGATGCTCCTTATAAAGCTGTGCCATATATGCTCTGCACCTTTGATTATGGCCCCATAGATGCCCCTTATAATGCTGTGCCATATATGCTCTGCACCTTTGATTATGGCCCCATAGATGCCCCTTATAATGCTGTGCCATATATGCTCTGCACCTTTGATTATGGCCCCATAGGTGCCCCTTAGAATGCTGTGCCATATATGCTCTGCACCTTTGATTATGGCCCCATAGATGCTCCTTATAAAGCTGTGCCATATATGCTCTGCACCTTTGATTATGGCCCCATAGATGCTCCTTATAATGCTGTGCCATATATGCTCTGCACCTTTGATTATGGCCCCATAGATGCCCCTTATAATGCTGTGCCATATATGCTCTGCACCTTTGATTATGGCCCCATAGGTGCCCCTTAGAATGCTGTGCCATATATGCTCTGCACCTTTGATTATGGCCCCATAGATGCTCCTTATAAAGCTGTGCCATATATGCTCTGCACCTTTGATTATGGCCCCATAGATGCTCCTTATAATGCTGTGCCATATATGCTCTGCGCCTTTGATTATGGCCCCATAGGTGCTCCTTATAATGCTGTGTCATATATGCTCTGCACCTTTGATTATGGCCCCATAGATGCCCCTTATAATGCTGTGCCATATATGCTCTGCACCTTTGATTATGGCCCCATAGATGCTCCCTATAATGCTGTGTCATATATGCTCTGCACCTTTGATTATGGCCCCATAGGTGCTCCTTATAATGCTGTGCCATATATGCTCTGCACCTTTGATTATGGCCCCATAGATGCTCCCTATAATGCTGTGCCATATATGCTCTGCACCTTTATGGCCCCATAGGTGCTCCTTATAATGCTGTGCCATATATACTCTGCACCTTTGATTATGGCCCCATAGATGCTCCTTATAAAGCTGTGCCATATATGCTCTGCACCTTTGATTATGGCCCCATAGGTGCTCCTTATAATGCTGTGCCATATATACTCTGCACCTTTGATTATGGCCCCATAGATGCTCCTTATAAAGCTGTGCCATATATGCTCTGCACCTTTGATTATGGCCCCATAGATGCCCCTTATAATGCTGTGCCATATATGCTCTGCACCTTTGATTATGGCCCCATAGATGCTCCATATAAAGCTGTGCCATATATGCTCTGCACCTTTGATTATGGCCCCATAGATGCTCCTTATAATGCTGTGCCATATATGCTCTGCACCTTTGATTATGGCTCCATAGATGCTCCTTATAATGCTGTGCCATATATGCTCTGCGCCTTTGATTATGGCTCCATAGATGCTCCTTATAATGCTGTGCCATATATGCTCTGCACCTTTGATTATGGCTCCATAGATGCTCCTTATAATGCTGTGCCATATATGCTCTGCACCTTTGATTATGGCTCCATAGATGCTCCTTATAATGCTGTGCCATATATGCTCTGCACCTTTGATTATGGCCCCATAGATGCTCCATATAAAGCTGTGCCATATATGCTCTGCACCTTTGATTATGGCCCCATAGATGCTCCTTATAATGCTGTGCCATATATGCTCTGCACCTTTGATTATGGCCCCATAGATGCTCCTTATAATGCTGTGCCATATATGCTCTGCACCTTTGATTATGGCCCCATAGATGCTCCTTATAATGCTGTGCCATATATGCTCTGCACCTTTGATTATGGCCCCATAGGTGCTCCTTATAATGCTGTGCCATATATGCTCTGCACCTTTGATTATGGCCCCATAGATGCCCCTTATAATGCTGTGCCATATATGCTCTGCGCCTTTGATTATGGCTCCACAGATGCCCCTTATAATGCTGTGCCATATATGCTCTGCACCTTTGATTATGGCCCCATAGATGCCCCTTATAATGCTGTGCCATATATGCTCTGGACCTTTGATTATGGCCCCATAGATGCCCCTTATAATGCTGTGCCATATATGCTCTGCACCTTTGATTATGGCCCCATAGATGCCCCTTATAATGCTGTGCCATATATGCTCTGCACCTTTGATTATGGCCCCATAGGTGCTCCTTATAATGCTGTGCCATATATGCTCTGCACCTTTGATTATGGCCCCATAGATGCCCCTTATAATGCTGTGCCATATATGCTCTGCACCTTTGATTATGGCCCCATAGATGCCCCTTATAATGCTGTGCCATATATGCTCTGCGCCTTTGATTATGGCCCCATAGATGCCCCTTATAATGCTGTGCCATATATGCTCTGCACCTTTGATTATGGCCCCATAGATGCCCCTTATAATGCTGTGCCATATATGCTCTGCACCTTTGATTATGGCCCCATAGATGCCCCTTATAATGCTGTGCCATATATGCTCTGCACCTTTGATTATGGCCCCATAGGTGCCCTTTATAATGCTGTGCCATATATGCTCTGCACCGTTGATTATGGCCCCATAGATGCCCCTTATAATGCTGTGCCATATATGCTCTGCACCTTTGATTATGGCCCCATAGGTGCTCCTTATAATGCTGTGCCATATATGCTCTGCACCTTTGATTATGGCCCCATAGATGCTCCTTATAAAGCTGTGCCATATATGCTCTGCACCTTTGATTATGGCCCCATAGATGCCCCTTATAATGCTGTGCCATATATGCTCTGCACCTTTGATTATGGCCCCATAGGTGCCCTTTATAATGCTGTGCCATATATGCTCTGCACCGTTGATTATGGCCCCATAGATGCCCCTTATAATGCTGTGCCATATATGCTCTGCACCTTTGATTATGGCCCCATAGGTGCTCCTTATAATGCTGTGCCATATATGCTCTGCACCTTTGATTATGGCCCCATAGGTGCTCCTTATAATGCTGTGCCATATATACTCTGCACCTTTGATTATGGCCCCATAGATGCCCCTTATAATGCTGTGCCATATATGCTCTGCACCTTTGATTATGGCCCCATAGATGCCCCTTATAATGCTGTGCCTTATATGCTCTGCACCTTTGATTATGGCCCCATAGATGCCCCTTATAATGCTGTGCCATATATGCTCTGCGCCTTTGATTATGGCTCCATAGATGCCCCTTATAATGCTGTGCCATATATGCTCTGCACCTTTGATTATGGCCCCATAGATGCCCCTTATAATGCTGTGCCATATATACTCTGCACCTTTGATTATGGCCCCATAGGTGCTCCTTATAATGCTGTGCCATATATGCTCTGCACCTTTGATTATGGCCCCATAGATGCTTCTTATAAAGCTGTGCCATATATGCTCTGCACCTTTGATTATGGCCCCATAGATGCCCCTTATAATGCTGTGCCATATATACTCTGCACCTTTGATTATGGCCCCATAGATGCCCCTTATAATGCTGTGCCATATATGCTCTGCACCTTTGATTATGGCCCCATAGATGCTACTTATAATGCTGTGCCATATATGCTCTGCACCTTTGATTATGGCCCCATAGATGCCCCTTATAATGCTGTGCCATATATGCTCTGCGCCTTTGATTATGGCCCCATAGATGCTCCTTATAAAGCTGTGCCATATATGCTCTGCACCTTTGATTATGGCCCCATAGATGCTACTTATAATGCTGTGCCATATATGCTCTGCACCTTTGATTATGGCCCCATAGATGCCCCTTATAATGCTGTGCCATATATGCTCTGCACCTTTGATTATGGCCCCATAGATGCCCCTTATAATGCTGTGCCATATATGCTCTGCACCTTTGATTATGGCCCCATAGATGCCCCTTATAATGCTGTGCCATATATGCTCTGCACCTTTGATTATGGCCCCATAGATGCCCCTTAGAATGCTGTGCCATATATGCTCTGCACCTTTGATTATGGCCCCATAGATGCTCCTTATAAAGCTGTGCCATATATGCTCTGCACCTTTGATTATGGCCCCATAGATGCCCCTTAGAATGCTGTGCCATATATGCTCTGCACCTTTGATTATGGCCCCATAGATGCTCCTTATAATGCTGTGCCATATATGCTCTGCACCTTTGATTATGGCCCCATAGATGCTCCTTATAATGCTGTGCCATATATGCTCTGCACCTTTGATTATGGCCCCATAGATGCCCCTTATAATGCTGTGCCATATATGCTCTGCACCTTTGATTATGGCTCCATAGATGCCCCTTATAATGCTGTGCCATATATGCTCTGCACCTTTGATTATGGCCCCATAGATGCCCCTTATAATGCTGTGCCATATATGCTCTGCACCTTTGATTATGGCCCCATAGATGCTCCTTATAATGCTGTGCCATATAGAATGCTCTGCACCGTTGATTATGGCCCCATAGATGCCCCTTATAATGCTGTGCCATATATGCTCTGCACCTTTGATTATGGCCCCATAGATGCCCCTTATAATGCTGTGCCATATAGAATGCTCTGCACCGTTGATTATGGCCCCATAGATGCCCCTTATAATGCTGTGCCATATATGCTCTGCACCGTTGATTATGGCCCCATAGATGCTCCTTATAAAGCTGTGCCATATATGCTCTGCACCTTTGATTATGGCCCCATAGGTGCCCCTTAGAATGCTGTGCCATATATGCTCTGCACCTTTGATTATGGCCCCATAGATGCTCCTTAGAATGCTGTGCCATATATGCTCTGCACCTTTGATTATGGCCCCATAGGTGCTCCTTATAATGCTGTGCCATATATGCTCTGCACCTTTGATTATGGCCCCATAGATGCTCCTTATAAAGCTGTGCCATATATGCTCTGCACCTTTGATTATGGCCCCATAGATGCCCCTTATAAAGCTGTGCCATATATGCTCTGCACCTTTGATTATGGCCCCATAGATGCTCCTTATAAAGCTGTGCCATATATGCTCTGCACCTTTGATTATGGCCCCATAGATGCTCCTTATAATGCTGTGCCATATATGCTCTGCGCCTTTGATTATGGCCCCATAGGTGCTCCTTATAATGCTGTGCCATATATGCTCTGCACCTTTGATTATGGCCCCATAGATGCCCCTTATAATGCTGTGCCATATATGCTCTGCACCTTTGATTATGGCCCCATAGATGCTCCCTATAATGCTGTGCCATATATGCTCTGCACCTTTATGGCCCCATAGGTGCTCCTTATAATGCTGTGCCATATATACTCTGCACCTTTGATTATGGCCCCATAGATGCTCCTTATAAAGCTGTGCCATATATGCTCTGCACCTTTGATTATGGCCCCATAGATGCTCCTTATAATGCTGTGCCATATATGCTCTGCACCTTTGATTATGGCCCCATAGATGCTCCTTATAATGCTGTGCCATATATGCTCTGCACCTTTGATTATGGCTCCATAGATGCTCCTTATAATGCTGTGCCATATATGCTCTGCACCTTTGATTATGCCCCATAGGTGCCCCTTATAATGCTGTGCCATATATGCTCTGCACCTTTATGGCCCCATAGGTGCTCCTTATAATGCTGTGCCATATATACTCTGCACCTTTGATTATGGCCCCATAGATGCTCCTTATAAAGCTGTGCCATATATGCTCTGCACCTTTGATTATGGCCCCATAGATGCTCCTTATAATGCTGTGCCATATATGCTCTGCACCTTTGATTATGGCCCCATAGGTGCTCCTTATAATGCTGTGCCATATATGCTCTGCACCTTTGATTATGGCCCCATAGATGCCCCTTATAATGCTGTGCCATATATGCTCTGCACCTTTGATTATGGCCCCATAGATGCCCCTTATAATGCTGTGCCATATATGCTCTGCACCTTTGATTATGGCCCCATAGATGCCCCTTATAATGCTGTGCCATATATGCTCTGCACCTTTGATTATGGCCCCATAGATGCCCCTTATAATGCTGTGCCATATATGCTCTGCACCTTTGATTATGGCCCCATAGATGCCCCTTATAATGCTGTGCCATATATGCTCTGCACCTTTGATTATGGCCCCATAGATGCCCCTTATAATGCTGTGCCATATATGCTCTGCACCTTTGATTATGGCCCCATAGATGCCCCTTATAATGCTGTGCCATATATGCTCTGCACCTTTGATTATGGCCCCATAGGTGCCCCTTATAATGCTGTGCCATATATGCTCTGCTGTTATGACCCCAATGGCGAGGGTCTCAGAGGAACGTGGAAGTCTGCAAGATACAAAAATCCAGCTCATAGGGCAGTGGTAACTGGGTTGACCATATATCTACTCCTAACGCCAACACTAGAAGTAGCCGGGGGTCATACCTACGTTGATCCTAGATGACTCGCGCCAGCCGGAGAATCTAAATACCCCTAGTAGAGGAAAACAAAGACCTCTCTTGCCTCCAGAGAAAGGGACCCCAAAGCAGGATAGAAGCCCCCCACAAATAATAACGGTGAGGTAAGAGGAAATGACAAACACAGAAATGAACCAGGTTTAGCACAGAGAGGCCCGCTAACTAATAGCAGAATATAGAAAGGTAACTTATATGGTCAACAAAAAACCCTATCAAAAATCCACACTGGAAATTCAAGAACCCCCGAACCGTCTAACGGTCCGGGGGGAGAACACCAGCGCCCTAGAGCTTCCAGCAAAAGTCAGGATACAGATTAGGAACAAGCTGGACAAAAATACAAAACCAAAAACAAATAGCAAAAAGCAAAGTAAATGACTTAGCTGAATAACCGGACCAGGATCAGTAGACAAAAGCACAGCAGATTAGCTCTGATAACTACGTTGCCAGGCATAGAACTGAGTGTCCAGGGAGCTTATAAAGCAACGCCCCTAACTAACGACCCAGGTGCGGATAAAAGGAAAGACAGAAAAACCAGAGTCAAAAAACTAGTAACCACTAGAGGGAGCCAAAAAGCAAATTCACAACAGTACCCCCCCCTTAGTGAGGGGTCACCGAACCCTCACCACGACCACCAGGGCGATCAGGATGAGCGGCATGAAAGGCACGAACTAAATCGGCCGCATGAACATCAGAGGCGACCACCCAGGAATTATCCTCCTGACCATAGCCCTTCCACTTGACCAGGTACTGAAGTCTTCGCCTGGAGAGGCGAGAATCCAAGATCTTCTCCACCACGTACTCCAACTCGCCCTCAACCAACACCGGAGCAGGAGGCTCAGCAGAAGGAACTACAGGCACAACGTACCGCCGCAACAAGGACCTATGAAATACATTGTGAATAGCAAACGACACAGGAAGATCCAGACGAAAAGATACAGGATTAAGGATTTCCAATATCTTGTAAGGACCAATAAAACGAGGTTTAAATTTGGGAGAGGAGACCTTCATAGGAACAAAGCGGGAAGAAAGCCATACCAAATCCCCAACGCGTAGTCGGGGACCCACACCGCGGCGGCGGTTGGCAAAGCGCTGAGCCCTCTCCTGTGACAACTTCAAGTTGTCCACCACATGATTCCAGATCCGCTGCAACCTATCCACCACAGAATCCACCCCAGGACAGTCAGAAGACTCCACATGACCTGAAGAAAAGCGAGGATGGAAACCAGAGTTGCAGAAAAAAGGCGAAACCAAGGTGGCGGAACTAGCCCGATTATTAAGGGCAAACTCAGCCAACGGCAAGAATGTCACCCAATCGTCCTGATCAGCAGAGACAAAACACCTCAAATAAGCCTCCAAAGTCTGATTGGTTCGCTCCGTCTGTCCATTAGTCTGAGGATGGAAAGCAGAGGAAAACGACAAATCAATGCCCATCCTACTACAAAAGGATCGCCAGAACCTGGAAACGAACTGGGATCCTCTATCTGACACAATATTCTCAGGGATGCCGTGCAAACGAACCACGTTCTGGAAAAACACAGGAACCAGATCGGAAGAGGAAGGCAGCTTAGGCAAAGGAACCAAATGGACCATCTTGGAGAAGCGATCACATATCACCCAGATAACAGACATGCCCTGAGATAGCGGAAGATCAGAAATGAAATCCATGGAGATATGTGTCCAAGGTCTCTTCGGGACAGGCAAGGGCAAGAGCAACCCGCTGGCACGAGAACAGCAAGGCTTAGCTCTAGCACAAGTCCCACAGGACTGCACAAATGACCGCACATCCCTTGACAAAGAAGGCCACCAAAAGGACCTGGCCACCAGATCTCTGGTGCCAAAAATTCCCGGGTGACCTGCCAACACCGAGGAATGAACCTCGGAAATGACTCTGCTGGTCCACTTATCCGGAACAAACAGTCTGTCAGGTGGACAAGACTCAGGCCTATCAGCTTGAAATCTCTGCAACACACGTCGCAGATCCGGAGAAATAGCTGATAAGATAACTCCATCCTTAAGAATACCAACAGGATCAGCGACTCCAGGAGCATCAGGCACAAAGCTCCTAGAAAGAGCATCGGCCTTCACATTCTTTGAACCTGGTAAATACGAGACAACAAAATCAAAGCGGGAGAAAAACAATGACCAGCGGGCCTGTCTCGGATTAAGGCGTTTAGCAGACTCGAGATACATCAGATTTTTGTGATCAGTCAAGACCACCACACGATGCTTAGCACCCTCGAGCCAATGACGCCACTCCTCAAATGCCCACTTCATGGCCAACAACTCCCGATTGCCCACATCATAATTTCGCTCGGCAGGCGAAAACTTCCTAGAGAAAAAGGCACAAGGTTTCATAACAGAGCAACCAGGACCTCTCTGCGACAAAACGGCCCCTGCTCCAATCTCCGAAGCATCCACCTCAACCTGAAAGGGAAGTGAGACATCGGGCTGGCACAAAACAGGCGCCGAAGTAAACCGGCGTTTCAACTCCTGGAAAGCCTCCACGGCAGCAGGAGCCCAGTTAGCTACATCGGAGCCCTTCTTGGTCATATCCGTCAAAGGTTTCACAACGCTAGAAAAATTAGCGATAAAACGACGGTAGAAGTTAGCGAAACCCAAGAACTTCTGAAGACTCTTAACTGACGAGGGCTGAGTCCAATCAAGAATAGCTCGGACCTTGACCGGGTCCATCTCCACAGCAGAAGGGGAAAAAATAAACCCCAAAAAGGGAACCTTCTGTACACCAAAGAGACACTTTGAGCCTTTGACAAACAAAGAATTTTCACGCAAAATTTTAAAGACCAACCTGACCTGCTCCACATGCGAGTCCCAATCATCAGAAAAAACCAAAATATCATCCAGATAAACGATCAAAAATTTATCCAGATACTTCCGGAAAATGTCATGCATAAAGGACTGAAAAACTGAAGGCGCATTGGAGAGCCCAAAAGGCATCACCAAGTACTCAAAATGACCTTCGGGCGTATTGAATGCGGTTTTCCATTCATCACCTTGCTTAATGCGCACAAGGTTGTACGCACCACGAAGGTCTATCTTGGTGAACCACTTGGCACCTTTAATTCGGGCAAACAAGTCAGACAACAGCGGCAGAGGATACTGAAATTTGACAGTGATCTTATTTAAAAGCCGATAATCAATACAAGGCCTCAAAGATCCGTCCTTTTTAGCCACAAAAAAGAATCCTGCACCAAGAGGGGAAGAAGACGGACGAATATGTCCTTTCTCCAAAGACTCCTTGATATACGAACGCATAGCGGTATGTTCAGGTACCGACAGATTAAAGAGTCTTCCCTTAGGAAATTTACTGCCTGGAATCAAATCTATAGCACAGTCACAGTCCCTATGAGGAGGCAATGCACTGGACCTGGACTCGCTAAAGACATCCTGATAATCAGACAAATACTCCGGAACTTCCGAAGGCGTAGAAGAAGCAATAGACACAGGCAGGATATCCCCATGAATACCACGACAGCCCCAACTAGAAACTGACATAGCCTTCCAGTCCAGGACGGGATTATGGGTCTGTAACCATGGCAGCCCTAAAACAACCAAATCATGCATTTTATGTAAAACAAGAAAACGTATCACCTCGCGGTGTTCAGGAGTCATGCACATGGTAACCTGTGTCCAATACTGCGGTTTATTTGCTGCCAATGGCGTAGCATCAATACCCCTAAGAGGAATAGGATTTTCTAATGGTTCAAGAGTAAAACCACAGCGCTTAGCAAATGACAGATCCATAAGACTCAGGGCAGCACCTGAATCTACAAACGCCATGACAGGATAAGACGACAGTGAGCAAATCAAAGTTACAGACAGAATAAATTTAGGTTGCAAATTTCCAGCGGTGACCGGACCAACAACCTTAGCTATACGTTTAGAGCATGCTGAGATAACATGTGAAGAATCACCACAGTAGTAGCACAAGCCATTCCGGCGTCTATGAATTTTCCGCTCATTTCTGGTCAGGATTCTATCACATTGCATTAAATCAGGTGTTTGTTCAGACAACACCATGAGGGAATTTGCGGTCTTGCGCTCCCGCAATCGCCGGTCAATTTGAATAGCCAGTGCCATAGCATCATTCAGACCTGTGGGAATGGGAAAACCCACCATAACATCTTTAATGGCATCAGAAAGACCATTTCTAAAATTAGCGGCCAGTGCACACTCGTTCCAATGTGTCAGCACGGACCATTTCCGAAATTTTTGGCAATACACTTCAGCCTCGTCCTGCCCCTGAGACATAGCCAGCAGGGCCTTTTCTGCCTGAATCTCAAGATTGGGTTCCTCATAAAGTAAACCGAGCGCCAGAAAAAACGCATCAATATCAGCCAATGCCGGATCTCCTGGCGCCAGCGAAAAAGCCCAATCTTGAGGGTCACCCCGTAAGAACGAAATAACAATTTTTACTTGCTGAGCGGAGTCTCCAGATGAACAGGGTCTCAGGGACAAAAACAATTTACAATTATTCTTGAAATTCCTAAACTTAAACCTGTCTCCGGAAAACAGTTCAGGAATCGGTATCTTAGGTTCTGACCCAGGACTTCTGATAACATAATCTTGTATGCCCTGCACACGAGTAGCCAGCTGGTCCACACTTGTAATCAAGGTCTGGACATTCATGTCTGCAGCAAGCATAAGCCACTCTGAGGTAAAGGGGATGAAGAAAAAAAAAAAAAAAAAAAAAAAAAAATGAGAGAGGAGAAAAAAAAACTCAGAATCTTCTTTCTTATAATCCCTCTTTTGCAATGCATTTAACATTTAATATTGGCCTGGCAAACTGTTATGACCCCAATGGCGAGGGTCTCAGAGGAACGTGGAAGTCTGCAAGATACAAAAATCCAGCTCATAGGGCAGTGGTAACTGGGTTGACCATATATCTACTCCTAACGCCAACACTAGAAGTAGCCGGGGGTCATACCTACGTTGATCCTAGATGACTCGCGCCAGCCGGAGAATCTAAATACCCCTAGTAGAGGAAAACAAAGACCTCTCTTGCCTCCAGAGAAAGGGACCCCAAAGCAGGATAGAAGCCCCCCACAAATAATAACGGTGAGGTAAGAGGAAATGACAAACACAGAAATGAACCAGGTTTAGCACAGAGAGGCCCGCTAACTAATAGCAGAATATAGAAAGGTAACTTATATGGTCAACAAAAAACCCTATCAAAAATCCACACTGGAAATTCAAGAACCCCCGAACCGTCTAACGGTCCGGGGGGAGAACACCAGCGCCCTAGAGCTTCCAGCAAAAGTCAGGATACAGATTAGGAACAAGCTGGACAAAAATACAAAACCAAAAACAAATAGCAAAAAGCAAAGTAAATGACTTAGCTGAATAACCGGACCAGGATCAGTAGACAAAAGCACAGCAGATTAGCTCTGATAACTACGTTGCCAGGCATAGAACTGAGTGTCCAGGGAGCTTATAAAGCAACGCCCCTAACTAACGACCCAGGTGCGGATAAAAGGAAAGACAGAAAAACCAGAGTCAAAAAACTAGTAACCACTAGAGGGAGCCAAAAAGCAAATTCACAACACTCTGCACCGTTGATTATGGCCCCATAGATGCTCCTTATAATGCTGTGCCATATATGCTCTGCACCTTTGATTATGGCCCCATAGATGCCCCTTATAATGCTGTGCCATATATGCTCTGCACCTTTGATTATGGCCCCATAGATGCTCCTTATAATGCTGTGCCATATATGCTCTGCACCTTTGATTATGGCCCCATAGATGCCCCTTATAATGCTGTGCCATATATGCTCTGCACCTTTGATTATGGCCCCATAGATGCCCCTTATAATGCTGTGCCATATATGCTCTGCACCTTTGATTATGGCCCCATAGATGCCCCTTATAATGCTGTGCCATATATGCTCTGCACCTTTGATTATGGCCCCATAGGTGCTCCTTATAATGCTGTGCCATATATGCTCTGCACCTTTGATTATGGCCCCATAGATGCCCCTTATAATGCTGTGCCATATATGCTCTGCACCTTTGATTATGGCCCCATAGGTGCTCCTTATAATGCTGTGCCATATATGCTCTGCACCGTTGATTATGGCCCCATAGGTGCTCCTTATAATGCTGTGCCATATATGCTCTGCACCTTTGATTATGGCCCCATAGGTGCTCCTTATAATGCTGTGCCATATATGCTCTGCACCTTTGATTATGGCCCCATAGATGCCCCTTATAATGCTGTGCCATATATGCTCTGCACCTTTGATTATGGCCCCATAGATGCTCCTTATAATGCTGTGCCATATATGCTCTGCACCTTTGATTATGGCCCCATAGGTGCTCCTTATAATGCTGTGCCATATATGCTCTGCACCTTTGATTATGGCCCCATAGATGCCCCTTATAATGCTGTGCCATATATGCTCTGCACCTTTGATTATGGCCCCATAGGTGCTCCTTATAATGCTGTGCCATATATGCTCTGCACCTTTGATTATGGCCCCATAGATGCCCCTTATAATGCTGTGCCATATATGCTCTGCACCTTTGATTATGGCCCCATAGATGCTCCTTATAATGCTGTGCCATATATGCTCTGCACCTTTGATTATGGCCCCATAGGTGCCCCTTATAATGCTGTGCCATATATGCTCTGCACCTTTGATTATGGCCCCATAGGTGCTCCTTATAATGCTGTGCCATATATGCTCTGCGCCTTTGATTATGGCCCCATAGATGCTCCTTATAATGCTGTGCCATATATGCTCTGCACCTTTGATTATGGCCCCATAGGTGCCCCTTATAATGCTGTGCCATATATGCTCTGCAACTTTGATTATGGCCCCATAGATGCTCCTTATAATGCTGTGCCATATATGCTCTGCACCGTTGATTATGGCCCCATAGATGCTCCTTATAATGCTTTGCCATATATGCTCTGCGCCTTTGATTATGGCCCCATAGATGCTCCTTATAATGCTGTGCCATATATGCTCTGCGCCTTTGATTATGGCCCCATAGATGCTCCTTATAATGCTGTGCCATATATGCTCTGCACCTTTGATTATGGCCCCATAGGTGCTCCTTATAATGCTGTGCCATATATGCTCTGCGCCTTTGATTATGGCCCCATAGATGCTCCTTATAATGCTGTGCCATATATGCTCTGCACCTTTGATTATGGCCCCATAGGTGCCCCTTATAATGCTGTGCCATATATGCTCTGCACCGTTGATTATGGCCCCATAGATGCTCCTTATAATGCTGTGCCATATATGCTCTGCACCTTTGATTATGGCCCCATAGATGCCCCTTATAATGCTGTGCCATATATGCTCTGCACCTTTGATTATGGCCCCATAGATGCTCCTTATAATGCTGTGCCATATATGCTCTGCGCCTTTGATTATGGCCCCATAGATGCTCCTTATAATGCTGTGCCATATAGAATGCTCTGCACCTTTGATTATGGCCCCATAGATGCCCCTTATAATGCTGTGCCATATATGCTCTGCACCTTTGATTATGGCCCCATAGGTGCTCCTTATAATGCTGTGCCATATATGCTCTGCACCTTTGATTATGGCCCCATAGATGCTCCTTATAATGCTGTGCCATATATGCTCTGCACCGTTGATTATGGCCCCATAGATGCTCCTTATAATGCTGTGCCATATATGCTCTGCACCGTTGATTATGGCCCCATAGATGCTCCTTATAAAGCTGTGCCATATATGCTCTGCGCCTTTGATTATGGCCCCATAGATGCCCCTTATAATGCTGTGCCATATATGCTCTGCACCTTTGATTATGGCCCCATAGATGCCCCTTATAATGCTGTGCCATATATGCTCTGCACCTTTGATTATGGCCCCATAGATGCCCCTTATAATGCTGTGCCATATATGCTCTGCACCTTTGATTATGGCCCCATAGATGCCCCTTATAATGCTGTGCCATATATGCTCTGCACCTTTGATTATGGCCCCATAGATGCCCCTTATAATGCTGTGCCATATATGCTCTGCACCTTTGATTATGGCCCCATAGATGCCCCTTATAATGATGTGCCATATATGCTCTGCACCTTTGATTATGGCCCCATAGATGCTCCTTATAATGCTGTGCCATATATGCTCTGCACCTTTGATTATGGCCCCATAGATGCCCCTTATAATGCTGTGCCATATATGCTCTGCACCTTTGATTATGGCCCCATAGATGCTCCTTATAATGCTGTGCCATATATGCTCTGCACCTTTGATTATGGCCCCATAGATGCCCCTTATAATGCTGTGCCATATATGCTCTGCACCTTTGATTATGGCCCCATAGATGCTCCTTATAAAGCTGTGCCATATATGCTCTGCGCCTTTGATTATGGCCCCATAGATGCCCCTTATAATGCTGTGCCATATATGCTCTGCACCTTTGATTATGGCCCCATAGATGCCCCTTATAATGCTGTGCCATATATGCTCTGCACCTTTGATTATGGCCCCATAGATGCCCCTTATAATGCTGTGCCATATATGCTCTGCACCTTTGATTATGGCCCCATAGATGCCCCTTATAATGCTGTGCCATATATGCTCTGCACCTTTGATTATGGCCCCATAGATGCTCCTTATAAAGCTGTGCCATATATGCTCTGCACCTTTGATTATGGCCCCATAGATGCCCCTTATAATGCTGTGCCATATATGCTCTGCACCATTGATTATGGCCCCATAGGTGCTCTTTATAATGCTGTGCCCCTTATATGCTCTGCACCTTTGATTATGGCCCCATAGATGCCCCTTATAATGCTGTGCCATATATGCTCTGCACCTTTGATTATGGCCCCATAGATGCCCCTTATAATGCTGTGCCATATATGCTCTGCACCTTTGATTATGGCCCCATAGATGCCCCTTATAATGATGTGCCATATATGCTCTGCACCTTTGATTATGGCCCCATAGATGCTCCTTATAATGCTGTGCCATATATGCTCTGCACCTTTGATTATGGCCCCATAGATGCCCCTTATAATGCTGTGCCATATATGCTCTGCACCTTTGATTATGGCCCCATAGATGCTCCTTATAATGCTGTGCCATATATGCTCTGCACCTTTGATTATGGCCCCATAGATGCCCCTTATAATGCTGTGCCATATATGCTCTGCACCTTTGATTATGGCCCCATAGATGCTCCTTATAAAGCTGTGCCATATATGCTCTGCGCCTTTGATTATGGCCCCATAGATGCCCCTTATAATGCTGTGCCATATATGCTCTGCACCTTTGATTATGGCCCCATAGATGCCCCTTATAATGCTGTGCCATATATGCTCTGCTCCTTTGATTATGGCCCCATAGATGCCCCTTATAATGCTGTGCCATATATGCTCTGCACCTTTGATTATGGCCCCATAGATGCCCCTTATAATGCTGTGCCATATATGCTCTGCACCTTTGATTATGGCCCCATAGATGCTCCTTATAAAGCTGTGCCATATATGCTCTGCACCTTTGATTATGGCCCCATAGATGCCCCTTATAATGCTGTGCCATATATGCTCTGCACCATTGATTATGGCCCCATAGGTGCTCTTTATAATGCTGTGCCCCTTATATGCTCTGCACCTTTGATTATGGCCCCATAGATGCCCCTTATAATGCTGTGCCATATATGCTCTGCACCTTTGATTATGGCCCCATAGATGCCCCTTATAATGCTGTGCCATATAGAATGCTCTGCACCTTTGATTATGGCCCCATAGGTGCTCCTTATAATGCTGTGCCATATATGCTCTGCACCTTTGATTATGGCCCCATAGATGCTCCTTATAAAGCTGTGCCATATATGCTCTGCACCTTTGATTATGGCCCCATAGATGCCCCTTATAATGCTGTGCCATATATGCTCTGCACTTTTGATTATGGCCCCATAGATGCCCCTTATAATGCTGTGCCATATATGCTCTGCACCTTTGATTATGGCCCCATAGATGCTCCTTATAATGCTGTGCCATATATGCTCTGCGCCTTTGATTATGGCCCCATAGATGCTCCTTATAATGCTGTGCCATATATGCTCTGCACCTTTGATTATGGCCCCATAGATGCTCCTTATAATGCTGTGCCATATATGCTCTGCACCTTTGATTATGGCCCCATAAATGCCCCTTATAATGCTGTGCCATATATGCTCTGCACCTTTGATTATGGCCCCATAAATGCCCCTTATAATGATGTGCCATATATGCTCTGCACCTTTGATTATGGCCCCATAGATGCCCCTTATAATGATGTGCCATATATGCTCTGCACCTTTGATTATGGCCCCATAGATGCCCCTTATAATGCTGTGCCATATATGCTCTGCACCTTTGATTATGGCCCCATAGATGCCCCTTATAATGCTGTGCCATATATGCTCTGCACCTTTGATTATGGCCCCATAGGTGCTCCTTATAATGCTGTGCCATATATGCTCTGCACCTTTGATTATGGCCCCATAGATGCTCCTTATAATGCTGTGCCATATATGCTCTGCACCTTTGATTATGGCCCCATAGATGCTCCTTATAATGCTGTGCCATATATGCTCTGCACCTTTGATTATGGCCCCATAGGTGCTCCTTATAATGCTGTGCCATATATGCTCTGCACCTTTGATTATGGCCCCATAGATGCTCCTTATAATGCTGTGCCATATATGCTCTGCACCTTTGATTATGGCCCCATAGATGCCCCTTATAATGCTGTGCCATATATGCTCTGCACCTTTGATTATGGCCCCATAGATGCCCCTTATAATGCTGTGCCATATATGCTCTGCACCTTTGATTATGGCCCCATAGATGCCCCTTATAATGCTGTGCCATATATGCTCTGCACCTTTGATTATGGCCCCATAGATGCCCCTTATAATGCTGTGCCATATATGCTCTGCACCTTTGATTATGGCCCCATAGATGCCCCTTATAATGCTGTGCCATATATGCTCTGCGCCTTTGATTATGGCCCCATAGGTGCTCCTTATAATGCTGTGCCCCTTATATGCTCTGCACCTTTGATTATGGCCCCATAGATGCTCCTTATAATGCTGTGCCATATATGCTCTGCTCCTTTGATTATGGCCCCATAGGTGCCCCTTATAATGCTGTGCCATATATGCTCTGCACCTTTGATTATGGCCCTATAGGTGCCCCTTATAATGCTGTGCCATATATGCTCTGCACCTTTGATTATGGCCCCATAGATGCTCCTTATAATGCTGTGCCATATATGCTCTGCACCTTTGATTATGGCCCCATAGATGCCCCTTATAATGCTGTGCCATATATGCTCTGCACCGTTGATTATGGCCCCATAGATGCTCCTTATAATGCTTTGCCATATATGCTCTGCACCTTTGATTATGGCCCCATAGATGCTCCTTATAATGCTGTGCCATATATGCTCTGCACCTTTGATTATGGCCCCATAGATGCTCCTTATAATGCTGTGCCATATATGCTCTGCACCTTTGATTATGGCCCCATAGGTGCCCCTTATAATGCTGTGCCATATATGCTCTGCACCTTTGATTATGGCCCTATAGGTGCCCCTTATAATGCTGTGCCATATATGCTCTGCACCTTTGATTATGGCCCCATAGATGCTCCTTATAATGCTGTGCCATATATGCTCTGCACCTTTGATTATGGCCCCATAGATGCCCCTTATAATGCTGTGCCATATATGCTCTGCACCTTTGATTATGGCCCCATAGATGCCCCTTATAATGCTGTGCCATATATGCTCTGCACCTTTGATTATGGCCCCATAGATGCTCCATATAAAGCTGTGCCATATATGCTCTGCACCTTTGATTATGGCCCCATAGGTGCTCCTTATAATGCTGTGCCATATATGCTCTGCACCTTTGATTATGGCCCCATAGATGCTCCTTATAATGCTGTGCCATATATGCTCTGCACCTTTGATTATGGCCCCATAGATGCCCCTTATAATGCTGTGCCATATATGCTCTGCACCTTTGATTATGGCCCAATAGATGCTACTTATATTGCTGTGCCATATATGCTCTGCACCTTTGATTATGGCCCCATAGATGCTCCTTAGAATGCTGTGCCATATATGCTCTGCACCTTTGATTATGGCCCCATAGGTGCTCCTTATAATGCTGTGCCATATATGCTCTGCACCTTTGATTATGGCCCCATAGATGCCCCTTATAATGCTGTGCCATATATGCTCTGCACCTTTGATTATGGCCCCATAGATGCCCCTTATAATGCTGTGCCATATATGCTCTGCACCTTTGATTATGGCCCCATAGATGCTCCTTATAATGCTGTGCCATATATGCTCTGCACCTTTGATTATGGCCCCATAGATGCCCCTTATAATGCTGTGCCATATATGCTCTGCACCTTTGATTATGGCCCCATAGGTGCTCCTTATAATGCTGTGCCATATATGCTCTGCACCTTTGATTATGGCCCCATAGATGCCCCTTATAATGCTGTGCCATATATGCTCTGCACCTTTGATTATGGCCCCATAGGTGCTCCTTATAATGCTGTGCCCGTTATATGCTCTGCACCTTTGATTATGGCCCCATAGGTGCTCCTTATAATGCTGTGCCATATATGCTCTGCACCTTTGATTATGGCCCCATAGATGCTCCTTATAATGCTGTGCCATATATGCTCTGCACCTTTGATTATGGCCCCATAGATGCTACTTATAATGCTGTGCCATATATGCTCTGCGCCTTTGATTATGGCCCCATAGGTGCTCCTTATAATGCTGTGCCATATATGCTCTGCACCTTTGATTATGGCCCCATAGATGCTACTTATAATGCTGTGCCATATATGCTCTGCACCTTTGATTATGGCCCCATAGATGCTCCTTAGAATGATGTGCCATATATGCTCTGCACCTTTGATTATGGCCCCATAGGTGCTCCTTATAATGCTGTGCCATATATGCTCTGCACCTTTGATTATGGCCCCATAGATGCCCCTTATAATGCTGTGCCATATATGCTCTGCACCTTTGATTATGGCCCCATAGGTGCTCCTTATAATGCTGTGCCATATATGCTCTGCACCTTTGATTATGGCCCCATAGATGCCCCTTATAATGCTGTGCCATATATGCTCTGCACCTTTGATTATGGCCCCATAGGTGCTCCTTATAATGCTGTGCCCGTTATATGCTCTGCACCTTTGATTATGGCCCCATAGGTGCTCCTTATAATGCTGTGCCATATATGCTCTGCACCTTTGATTATGGCCCCATAGATGCTCCTTATAATGCTGTGCCATATATGCTCTGCACCTTTGATTATGGCCCCATAGATGCTACTTATAATGCTGTGCCATATATGCTCTGCGCCTTTGATTATGGCCCCATAGGTGCTCCTTATAATGCTGTGCCATATATGCTCTGCACCTTTGATTATGGCCCCATAGATGCTACTTATAATGCTGTGCCATATATGCTCTGCACCTTTGATTATGGCCCCATAGATGCTCCTTATAATGCTGTGCCATATATGCTCTGCACCTTTGATTATGGCCCCATAGATGCCCCTTATAATGCTGTGCCATATATGCTCTGCGCCTTTGATTATGGCCCCATAGATGCTACTTATAATGCTGTGCCATATATGCTCTGCACCTTTGATTATGGCTCCATAGGTGCTCCTTATAATGCTGTGCCATATATGCTCTGCACCTTTGATTATGGCCCCATAGGTGCTCCTTATAATGCTGTGCCATATATGCTCTGCACCTTTGATTATGGCCCCATAGATGCCCCTTATAATGCTGTGCCATATATGCTCTGCACCTTTGATTATGGCCCCATAGATGCTCCTTATAAAGCTGTGCCATATATGCTCTGCACCTTTGATTATGGCCCCATAGATGCTACTTATAAAGCTGTGCCATATATGCTCTGCACCTTTGATTATGGCCCCATAGATGCCCCTTATAATGCTGTGCCATATATGCTCTGCACCTTTGATTATGGCCCCATAGATGCTCCTTATAATGCTGTGCCATATATGCTCTGCACCTTTGATTATGGCCCCATAGGTGCTCCTTATAATGCTGTGCCATATATGCTCTGCACCTTTGATTATGGCCCCATAGGTGCTCCTTATAATGCTGTGCCATATATGCTCTGCGCCTTTGATTATGGCTCCATAGATGCCCCTTATAATGCTGTGCCATATATGCTCTGCACCTTTGATTATGGCCCCATAGATGCCCCTTATAATGCTGTGCCATATATGCTCTGCACCTTTGATTATGGCCCCATAGGTGCTCCTTATAATGCTGTGCCATATATGCTCTGCGCCTTTGATTATGGCTCCATAGATGCCCCTTATAATGCTGTGCCATATATGCTCTGCACCTTTGATTATGGCCCCATAGGTGCTCCTTATAATGCTGTGCCCCTTATATGCTCTGCACCTTTGATTATGGCCCCATAAATGCTCCTTATAATGCTGTGCCATATATGCTCTGCACCTTTGATTATGGCCCCATAGATGCTCCTTATAATGCTGTGCCATATATACTCTGCACCTTTGATTATGGCCCCATAGATGCTCCTTATAATGCTGTGCCATATATGCTCTGCACCTTTGATTATGGCCCCATAGATGCCCCTTATAATGCTGTGCCATATATGCTCTGCACCTTTGATTATGGCTCCATAGATGCTCCTTAGAATGCTGTGCCATATAGAATGCGGCTGCAATAAAAAAAAAAATCACATACTCACCTCTCTTCTCAGGACGCCGGCGCTTTCAATATTTACCTGCTCCTCTGCGGCTCCGTCTCCAGCACTGACGCTCAGCAGAGGGCGCGCACTGACTACATCACAGCGCCCTCTAACCTGAGCGTCACTGCTAGAGGACGCTGCAGACGGAGCCGCAGCGGAGCGAGGAGCAGGTAATTATAGCGCTGCGCTCCCCTTACCTGCTGCGGCGCGGTCCCTGCAGTCCCTGGCTTCTCTGGCGCTGCAGCTTCTTCCTGTAATTGAGCGGTCACATGGCACCGATCATTTACAGCAATGAATATGCAGCTCCTCCCCTATGGGGGTGGAGCCGCCTATTCATTTCTGTAATGAGCGGTGCCATGTGACCGCTCAGTACAGGAAGAAGCTGCAGCGCCGGAGAAGCCAGGGACTGCAGGGACCGCGCCAGGAGCAGGTAAGTATGATTACACAGCCCCCGCTCCCCCTCCCCTGCCGACACCCGGGTATATGACTCGAGTATAAGCCGAGAGGGGGACTTTCAGCCCAAAAAAATGGGCTGAAAATCTCGGCTTATACTCGAGTATATACGGTATATATATATATATATATATATATATATATATATATATATATATATATACAGTGGGGCAAAAAAGTATTTAGTCAGTCAGCAATAGTGCAAGTTCCACCACTTAAAAAGATGAGAGGCGTCTGTAATTTACATCATAGGTAGACCTCAACTATGGGAGACAAACTGAGAAAAAAAAGTCCAGAAAATCACATTGTCTGTTTTTTTAACAATTTATTTGCATATTATGGTGGAAAATAAGTATTTGGTCAGAAACAAAATTTCATCTCAATACTTTGTAATATATCCTTTGTTGGCAATGACAGAGGTCAAACGTTTTCTGTAAGTCTTCACAAGGTTGCCACACACTGTTGTTGGTATGTTGGCCCATTCCTCCATGCAGATCTCCTCTAGAGCAGTGATGTTTTTGGCTTTTCGCTTGGCAACACGGACTTTCAACTCCCTCCAAAGGTTTTCTATAGGGTTGAGATCTGGAGACTGGCTAGGCCACTCCAGGACCTTGAAATGCTTCTTACGAAGCCACTCCTTCGTTGCCCTGGCGGTGTGCTTTGGATCATTGACATGTTTAAAGACCCAGCCACGTTTCATCTTCAATGCCCTTGCTGATGGAAGGATGTTTGCACTCAAAATCTCACGATACATGGCCCTATTCATTCTTTCATGTACCCGGATCAGTCATCCTGGCCCCTTTGCAGAGAAACAGCCCCAAAGCATGATGTTTCCACCACCATGCTTTACAGTAGGTATGGTGTTTGATGGATGCAACTCCGTATTCTTTTTCCTCCAAACACGACAAGTTTTGTTTCTACCAAACAGTTCCAGTTTGGTTTCATCAGACCATAGGACATTCTCCCAAAACTCCTCTGGATCATCCAAATGCTCTCTAGCAAACTTCAGACGGGCCCGGACATGTACTGGCTTAAGCAGTGGGACACGTCTGGCACTGCAGGATCTGAGTCCATGGTGGCGTAGTGTGTTACTTATGGTAGGCCTTGTTACATTGGTCCCAGCTCTATGCAGTTCATTCACTAGGTCCCCCCGCGTGGTTCTGGGATTTTTGCTCACCGTTCTTGTGATCATTCTGACCCCACGGGGTGGGATTTTGCGTGGAGCCCCAGATCGAGGGAGATTATCAGTGGTCTTGTATGTCTTCCATTTTCTAATTATTGCTCCCACTGTTGATTTCTTCACTCCAAGCTGGTTGGCTATTGCAGATTCAGTCTTCCCAGCCTGGTGCAGGGCTACAATTTTGTTTCTGGTGTCCTTTGACAGCTCTTTGGTCTTCACCATAGTGGAGTTTGGAGTCAGACTGTTTGAGGGTGTGCACAGGTGTCTTTTTATACTGATAACAAGTTTAAACAGGTGCCATTACTACAGGTAATGAGTGGAGGAAAGAGGAGACTCTTAAAGAAGAAGTTACAGGTCTGTGAGAGCCAGAAATCTTGATTGTTTGTTTCTGACCAAATACTTATTTTCCACCATAATATGCAAATAAATTGCTAAAAAAAACAGACAATGTGATTTTCTGGATTTTTTTTTCTCAGTTTGCCTCCCATAGTTGAGGTCTACCTATGATGTAAATTACAGACGCCTCTCATTTTTTTAAGTGGTGGAACTTGCACTATTGCTGACTGACTAAATACTTTTTTGCCCCACTGTATATATATATATATTTTTTTTTAAGAATATTTCCTTGGAAAACTATGTGTAAATGACAGAGAATTGCTCTATCTAAAAGCTCACATTAAAACGCATTGCAATCAGGTCACATTCACATGTAAATTGGATGTTAATCAGATGCTAGGTGTTGAATTCGGATTGCACTTGCATGAAAATCGCATGACACTAGGGATGGGCGAACTTGAACTGTAAAGTTCTGGGCCCATACCAAACACATAGTGTTTGGTCACAAGGTCCTGAACATGGATTTAGATTGGAAACCAGTGTTACAGTTTGGGTCCAGGGCCTGTAAAAGAAAGCATAAAATGAATAATAAACATTATAATTATACTTACCTGTCTGCATCTGCTCCCGGGGCCGCTGATTACCTTCCGGCGGTATTCACTGCACTCGGCAGTCTTCAGCTTTTTCTGGCAGTGTTCGTGCGGTGACATAGTTTATAAGTAGATTACAGATAAAAGCAGTTTGATTGTCAGTGTCTATATGGCTACACTGCTAAACAACAGTTTCACACAGCCATCAACAATCAAATAGAAATCTGCATGGTGGCATGGTCACAACCCGTGAATCAACTTCTGGGTATTTGGCACTGATTTTCATAAAAATTAAAAAACCCCATTACCTGGGTGGAAAACCTTCCCGACCGACATAGTCACGTAACCATGTTCTTTAAAATACTGTGGTAGTGTGGAGTAATTCCCAGCGTGCTTCCTCCAGTACGAGTTAAAGTCGAACAATCTGGTGGTTTCAGGTCTCCTTCCAGTTAGGAAGGACACTCTACTGGGTGCACACACTGCTTGCTGTAGTACAGAAAAGAGAAGATATATGCTACAAGTTATAGATTTTATTATGGATTAGATAAATACAAATCTGATATCAGAAGACACCTGACAGCAGCTCCAGAGAGTAGATAAATTAGTGAGGAGTCAACAGTTCCTGTAAGACCAAACTTTCTTTGAGCATTTTTCTTGCTTGAAAAGGGGTGCTAAAACATGAATGATGAATGTAAACATGATTGCCCTAGATGCTGGACGTCTCCAGTCCACACCAGGGACATCACACAGCAGAATGGAAATGCAATATTTTCATGCCATATTGATAATAACCTGCTGTCAGCACAATCCATGGATATATCTGTAAACTGTGTGGACAGTAGGTTATTTGTCATGACTCCATTGTCGGGTGACCTGGTGCCAGGGTCTCCTTCCTTGTCCATAACACCAGGGAGCTGCTGTGCACCGTAGTACACCAACCAGACGAAAAAGGCAACACGCAAAAGGGCAACTAAAAATACCAGGCATATGGATATTCCCTCACATATAACAGAGGAATGCACCAGGGAGGAGGGGATGGGGAAAAACCAAAATAAGAGGAGGGAAGGGAATTATTACACTTACAAACCCATGCAACAGTCACAGATAACTCCTCCAAACTTCTTCACATATAACCACCAAAACACCTCTCCTCCAAGCCATGCAGCAAACGCTAGCTCTGACATGGGTTTCAATCAAGACCCAGATTATAAAGGGGATGGGAATAGCTAACCGAGCTCAGCTGAGAGCTCAGATTCAGAGTTTCGAACATGGCCAATTAACCCCTGTTCTGCCAAAAGAAATAAACACCATTAAAAAGAAGGTGAAGTGCTTTTTTTCAGTGCAGGAGTAGGAGTAGGAGCAATCAGACACTGTGGTCTTCTGGCTCCCCTCTGGTGCGGTAACATTATTGTTGCAATGGCATGGAAATATTGTATTTCCATTGAGTTGGGTAATGTCCCTGGTGTGGACTGGAAACATCCTGTCCTCCTTAAGGCAATTATGTTTTACGTGCGTATTTTAGCATCCCTTTGCTAGCGAGGAAATACACAGGCTACTTGGTCTCCGTGAAGACGGGCTGACTCCTTGCTAATTTAATTATAATAGAGGAGCTGCTACCAGTTTTCCAGTGACATCAGATTTTTATTTAGCTAATCAAGAATAATAAATGTCATTACAGTGCAATTATAATTTCACAAATCTATTAGCTTTATAATAATTTATGTTCTGGTCATTTTTAATAAATTGACTGGAATAATCAGATTGATCATGCAATACAGATGAAGTGTTCCCTTAAATTAATGCTCCTGGGTATAGATGCTGCTGTTACTTATTTTGGCACCTCCTGGTGTTATTAACATCTCCTTTCACTGTCCAGCTAATGTATTTAGCATTGATAAGAAACCTCTGACTGCTACTGAGCATGTGCGACCATCAGCACCGGGCAGATGAGGCATCAGAACACCACCAGGGGGAGCTAACTGCAATATTCATACACATCAGAAAACTATGTCCACGTGCCGTGCATTTTTTTTTTTGCAGATTTCTGTTACTGAAAATGAATTTCAGTCATCTGAATGGTGCCGTTTCACCAGCAAGTGCATGGCAAGCCCCAATCAGAAAACATTGGTCCATCATGAGAGTATATTAAGGGTGATGATTTGTAAGATTCCCCATGTATCTTTATAATGAATATAATTCATAATGCAGGTTGGCATTGATAGTATGATGGTATGACAGCTACCGTACAGAACAGTATCAATTCAGGTGATTTATAAAACACATACTGAATATAGAGATGAGGCAGTAAACAGGTACAGTCTATATATATGGGCAGCCTCTCCCGGTTTGCACCAGTCTGGCAATTTGCCTCTTTTCTGGGTGAGGTCCCCGCCGTGGGTTCTTACCTTTCGTCCACTCAATGAAGAAGTGACGCAAATCATGTATGCACCCCTACACAGCAACCCCAGTATCGCCGCATGATCTGCCTCTGTGGCATGTACACCCTTATATTTACGGCATCCACTGACATGAATGGGGTGCCATATATGAGATGTGCCCAGAAAGCAAATTTAGGAAACATTTCTAGAACAGCACCTATGGAAAACTCCATTGTGGTACTGCAGGTGACAACTGCTGAGGTTTTCCCCATTGAGGACACCATGTCTTGCTTCATTTTGAAGGAGGTGCCTTTGAAAAACAGTCTAAGAAAATGGTACAAAATAATAAAAGAAACACTACTGCCCTATTCAGTCCCACCGCCACATCATCATTCACATGAACGCTGCACTGACTTTAGTGGTCACGGGATGTCTTAGTGTTACATCTGAGGCCAATGGTTGGCTGCAGTGGTCACGTAAATGATGGATGTGATATCATAAATGCAAAACTGATGGAGAATACCAGATGGCTGGGGAACAGAATAGGTAATGGTTATCTCATTTTATACCACTTCCTGTACTTTGCCCATTTAAAAAAAATCCTAGACAACTTCTTAGAAGCGAAATTAAAAAAAGCACTCCTCCTCCTCCCAGCAAAGTTTTTATCCTCTTAATACAGTTGTATGAAAAAGTTTGGGCACACCTATTAATCTTAAGCTTAATGTTTTATAAAAATTGTTTTTTTTGCAACAGCTATTTCAGTTTCATATATCTAATAACTGTTGGACACAGTAATGTTTCTGCCTTGAAATGAGGTTTATTGTACTAACAGAAAATGTGCAATCTGCATTCAAACAAAATTTGACAGGTGCATAAGTATGGGCACCCTTATCATTTTCTTGTTTTAAATACTCCTACCTACTTTTTACTGACTTACTAAAGCACTTTTTTTGGTTTTCTAACCTCATTGAGCTTTGAACTTCATAGCCAGGTGTATGCAATCATGAGAAAAGCTACTTAAAGTGGCCACTTGCAAGTTGTTCTCCCGTTTGAATCTCCTCTGAAGAGTGGCATCATGGGCTCCTCAAAACAACTGTCTAATGATCTGAAAACAAAGATTATTCAACATAGTTGCTCAGGGGAAGGATACAAAAAGCTGTCTCAGAGATTTAACCTGTCAATTTTCCCTGTGAGGAACATAGTAAGGAAATGGAAGGACACAGGTACAGTTCTTGTTGAGGCCAGAAGTGGCAGGCCAAGAAAAACATCAGAAAGGCAGAGAAGAAGAATGGTGAGATCAGTCAAGGACAATCCTCAGACCACCTCCAGAGAGCTGCAGCATCAACTTGCTGCAGATGGTGTCATTGTGCATCGGTCAACTATACAACGCACTTTGCACAAGGAGAAGCTGTATGGGAGAGTGATGCGAAAGAAGCCGTTTCTGCAAGCACGCCACAAACAGTCGGCTGAGGTATGCAAAAGCACATTTGGAGAAGCCAATTTCTTTTTGGAAGAAGGTCCTGTGGACTGATGAAACCAAGATTGATTTGTTTGGTCATACAAAAAGGCGTTATGCATGGCGGCCAAAAAACACAGCATTCCAAGAAAAACACTTGCTACCCACAGTAAAGTTTGGTGGAGGTTCCATCATGCTTTGGGGCTGTGTGGCCAATGCCGGCATCGGGAATCTTGTTAAAGTTGAGGGACACATGGATTCCTCTCAGTATCAGCAGATTCTTGACAATAATGTTCATGAATCAGTGACAAAGTTGAAGTTATGCAGGGGATGGATCTTTCAGCAAGACAATGATCCAAAACACCGCTCCAAATCTACTCAGGCATTGATGGAGAGGAACAATTACACTGTTCTGGAATGGCCATCCCAGTCCCCAGACCTGAATATCATTGAACATCTGTGGGATCATTTGAAGAGGGCTGTGCATGCTCGGCGACCATCAAACTTAACTGAACTGGAATTGTTTTGTAAAGAGGAATGGTCAAAAATACCTTCATCACTAGAGGCTGTTATTTTTGCTAAAGGAGGATCTACTAAATATTAATGTCACTATTCTGGTGGGGTGCCCATACTTATGTACCTGTCAAATTTGGTTTGAATGCAGATTGCACATTTTCTGTTAGTACAATAAACCTCATTTCAAGGCAGAAACATTACTGTGTCCAACAGTTATTAGATATATGACACTGAAATAGCTGTTGCAAAAAAAAAAAAAAAAAATTTTATAAAACATTAAGCTTAAGATTAATAGGGGTGCCCAAACTTTTTCATATAACTGTATACAGCAATCATCATATTATACAGCACTGTGTACTTACAATTGCTCATTTTGCATTTCTACCCAGATAGTTCTTCTATTTCCCATCAGATCTATGACATCACTTGATTAATAACTGACTAGCTGAATCGTCCTAAGCTTTATGTAGAAACAGGAGGTCAATTTTCCGTGTACAAGTCATCAGTCACTGCAAAAGTCCCTGATAGGGGAGAGGGGGGAACAGTTTGGTCAGGAGTTGAAGATGAGGATAACTAACTCATGTACAGAAAAGAGACTTCCTGTTTCTAAATAAAGCAGAGAAAAGAATTAACTGAGTAGAAAGGTAAAATGAGCAATTGTAAGTACACAGCACTGTAAGATAAGGGACTGCAAAATATGAAGAGGATTAACACTTTGATGGGAGGAGGCGTGCTTCTTTAAGTAAAGGGAGAACCCTGTTAAAATGATCTGATTAGTATTAGATACACTTGAGAAGATCCCATTGGTGACATATGTGTTCTTCCATAAGTAGTGATTGATTACATGACGCACCCCTCACCTGGGCATAGGCATTTGTAAACAGGACACTATTAGATGCCAGCTGGTCAATGTTCGGAGACTTCACAAGACTGTCACCGTAACAGCCAAGGCTTGTCCGGAGGTCATCGACAATTACAAGGAGCACATTCTTACCGGTCACATCACCTGAAGTGGAAAAGATGATAACCAGTTACACCAAGGGGCTACCAAAAGAGTTATAGTGCCATGGCTATTATCATTTCTATTTTTTCAATATGTTTTAGTCCTACAAGGTGAACGTGTGATCTTTGGATCTCATAAATAATACTCTGCACTACTTACTGTATCTCAGTTAACACCAACTGGCAGCCTATTAGACCATGCCATTGGCAGGATCTAATAGGACAGTGAAGATTACAAACCCAGAAGCTAAAGCAACCTTTCACCACCTTGTAGTTGTGTTTTGGGGTGTCAAAGGACTGACATAGGCAGCAATCTCCATCTGTGAGACTCCTGAGCTGCCATGGTGGCATTTCACTCTAATACAAACATATGCCTACTTGGCTAAGACCAGGTGTCAACAGTAGCTCCAGTGATTCCTGGTCGGCTTTAGGACAGTGCTTACAAGCTCAACTAGTAAAGAGCTTGTATACACTATGCATGTTCAACCACTAGTGCTAGACCACAGTAGTGAGCAGTTACTGTAGCTATTCAACATTTCTGCCTCTTCTGCACCACTAAGATTCTCCGCGTGCTCGGCATTGGCTCTAACTGTAGAAGTCCAACACCGCGATTCCCCATAAACTTAGAGCGGACACGTTGCTCTGATGCAGGGAGCAGAGGAAGCTAGTTACCCTTCGTTGGGTTCTAAAGACGCCTTTAACCCTTGAGCATCCGCCTTTTGGACTAGTCTGTGTGATTATATGTGTGCGCCAAGATAAGAAATTGGAAGTTTTGCAAAAGACTTGGGATCTTTAGAGAAACACATTCTGGGGGTAAATCTGTATGACAGGTTCCTTTTAAAGTGGTTATACAATCAGATCAGTACATATTAAAGGTGTTTTCCTTTGGAGAACACTCCTGTCCCCAGGTCCAGTTTCCTGTAGGAAAACCAGCTGTGCTTTACTCACCCTCCTCAGGTTCAATGCGGAGTCTCTGACACTTCTGGTGTCTCTTATTGTCTGTGGCAGGGACATCACATTGACAGCACTGCAGGCAATCAGTGATTGCAGAGACTTTGATCAGAGTCGCACAGCGCAATGATTGGTTGCAGCGCTGTTGACGTGACGTCAGCACTGAAAGCAATAACAGACACCAGAAGAAGACGCGGAGACTCAGAGGGTGAATAAAGCACAGTTGGTTTTCTTACATTTTCCGCAGATTTTACAGATAACAATGGATTTCTGTGGAACAGTCTGCACAGAATACAAGGTGTTTGCGGACTGTACCCGTCGTATGTGAACACGGTGTAAGTGCAGTCACACTATTATTATTTAAAGAAGCAGGATTGTACAGTAAGTGTCCGTCTCACGACCGCACCGCTGGGCAGGGCGCTTCCGCCATTAGATCTTATACTTATTGGTTTGTCACTGAAAAAGTCCCAGAACTAGTTCCTGTAACAAAATAAGCGTTGCCTAGTTTTCTGTGTGTGTCTGTGCCCCCTTTCCATACACATAGGGTCACATACCGGAGGCTGATGTCTGCAGTCTTCTGGGGGCCAGTCCATCAGGAGACAATACAAGGAGAAGACACAGGAGCCCAGGGATGGAGGAATCTGGGGATTTCATGCTGCACTTTCCCCGTCACCTCTGTGCAGATGAAGTCTCTGCTTCCTACATGTGTGAGAGGCGCTCTGTGATTGGGGGCAGCTGCCGGAGGAGGACGGGACATTGTGTAGGATTGGACTAGATACAGCTATGGAGGCAATGATCAGTGCCTGCCCATACAGCTGCTGCCTGCCCCCAGACCATGACACTACAGCGATGAATTACAGACCGTGTATAACAACGCTGAGATGTCAGGACAGGCTCGGACTGGCCCACAGGGTAACAGGGGAATCTCCCGGTGGGCCCCTGTGCAGATCTAGGGCCCCAATCTTACTGTATGGGCAGTACTTGTCCTAATTCACTTGATTCCCTCTGTACAGAAAAAGCTGCATCTTATTCATTCATTAAACATGCTACCCAGTTTATTAGTATATTGAACTATAGGTAAATTTGTGAACCAGCATCTTGTAATATGTGTATGCAGGTGAAAAGTGGGCTCCCCAAAGTCAATGTTACTGGTGAGCCCTTGGCACCCCAGTCCGACACTGCTTAGGAGATACATACATGCTAGCCACCTTAGGGAGAGACCCAAGTTGGGCTAAATGTAGCGGGACGAAAGAGACCGAAAAGCCCTCTACTTAAAGGAAATACATAGTGGATGCTTTCCTGAAACGGAAAGTACTTGCAAGCAGCATAATACAAAGAATAGCAGGTTTACCCAGAATCCTTTGCAGTAGGCGGAGCTATGCAAATCATCTCTTTCCACCCCAGTCCAAACCACAGCGCTTGGAACCGCCAAGCGTGCAATTCTGCGGATTAGATTAGATTAGGAGATAATCATTTGTGACGGTTTTAGAACTTTGTTGCCACAAAAATTGCCGCAATAAAAAATATCAATTCAGTTTGATTGTGACGCACAATCCGGGGGCCACGTGAGCTGTTGATGTGCTGATTATCGGCTGCATTACTGCTCCTACAGCTAAATTACTTTGGTTTTTTTTTTGTTTTTTTACAGGTGATGTTATCACGCTTTTATAGCTGACTTTTTGTCTTTTGTTGTTGTGTCATGTTTTAAATAAAGCTGCTTTGTGTTTGATAAAACTTTATTGATACAGTCCTGTGCAGACCACATGCTGTGTGATGAAAGCACAGTGGGCAGGAGATCGCTGTAAATCCCATTCTTTTACTGGAATTGTAGGACGCTGAGATTATTGAGCAGCGAAACTCTATAGGAGAGAAATCTGGTAAGGTGACCTCAGGGGCCGCGGCGAAGCGGCCGATCACAGCTGAAAGAAGCCGCAATATTAGGCTACTTTCACACTAGTGTCGTACGACGCACGTCGCAATGTGTCGTTTTGTTAAAAAACGCATCCTGCAAAGTTGGCTGCAGGATGCGTTTTTTCCCCATAGACTAACATTAGCGACGCATTGCCACACGTCGCAACCGTCGTGCGACGGTTGCGTCGTGTTGTGGCGGACCGTCGGAACGAAAAAAAAAACATTCCATGTAACTTTTTTTGTGCGTCGTGTCCGCCATTTCCGACCGCGCATGCGTGGCCGGAACTCCGCCCCCTCCTCCCCGCAACTCACAATGGGGCAGCGGATGCGTTGTAATAATGCATCCGCTGTCCCCGTTGTGCTGCGTTGTCACAGGATGCGTCGGTACGTCAGCCCGACGCACTGGGACGGGCCGACGCTAGTGTGAAAGTAGCCTTAAGAAACTGGTCCTGATTCATTAAGACTGGTGATTAGTACGCGAGTCTTCAGGAAGGGTCCGCGGGAGACAGGAATGACAAGCGGTGTGGGAGCCATTAACGGGTTCACATTTGCGGTTGAGTCCGCAGCGTTTTTGTACGCAACTTCATAATGACGCTGCGTTTTTTATCCACATCAACTCACGCACGATGGATTAAAAAAGCAACATTTGCATGCGGTCGCGCTGTTTATGTGCATGAGTTTGTTATGAAAAATTTTCAATTTCAAGGAGACTTTCATTGACACAAGCCGCGACCAGTGGGCCCATGGGATTTCTGTATGTAGACCCTTGTGCAAATGCAAGCGAACGCGTTCCCATAGACTGTAATGCGTTGTTTTGACGCACTCCTTCCGCAAGCGTCCGCTTACGTATGGCAGCGGAAATTTGACGCCAAAAAATTCTAACATGGTGTGTCAGCCGCACACTGCGAAAAAACGCATGCGTAAGCAAACGCGGGCGAACGCATGAACCTGCGTCTACAATGCAAAAGATATGAAATCAAGACGCATGCGGATGTATGGGTCAGAAACGCTGCGGACGCAACCGCAAATGTGAAACCGGCCTTACTGAGTCTGGCGCATCTTTCAGCCGCCGCCAGAGATGTGCAGCCTGCCGGGGCCGGAATATATTTCTATCAGAATTTCCACCAACTTTGTGGAGTAAATTTAACAGGTTGGCCCCGCCTGTTCTGACCAAGCTCCGCCTACTTTTCAAAAAAATTATCTGGGACAATATCTGGGCCTAATTAAAATTTGCGACAGATCAAGCAGTTTCATATCAGAAAGTCGTCGCTCTGCTGCATCGCCACCCCGATCTGCTGGCTTCCTCTTATGGAAGTGACAGTCATGTGACTGCTGCAGCCAATCAGGACCCGTACGTGTCCCGATCATACACTTGTGGGTTTTTGTGAAGTGATCATATTTCTTTTCTATCTTCAATTTTTTCAATGTTGTGTTTTGTGCTAAATTCTTCAAAATGACACCCAGCAGGCTGGTGACCTGTGCCCCGAATCAAAGACACTCATTTTCTGGGGGCACAGGTGCTATGCAGACACACAGTGCCATTTATGGGGGCACTCTGCTCTGCTGCTATGGGGGCACTCTGCTCTGCTGCTATGGGGGCATGCCTCCTGACCTGAGTAGGTAAATCTGGGGGAGGAGACTTAGATTAGGTGCGGGGTATTCCTCCTCGCTGCCCCGCACCGGCCGTACCCGTGTGCCCCCGTGCTCCCGGCGGCGCCGTGCTCTGCACAGCGGGGACTGGGACGCGGCTACTGCTCTCATTTCCTTAGAAGAACTCTTGTACCGTAGTGTGTCTAGTACAAGGGCAGCAGCGCATTCTCGTCACAGCAGAGAAGGAACGTGTGCGCGTTATGTAGCGGAATTACGGCGGCTCGCAGCGGAGGCGATTGCAATGTCCGCTCCTTAGAGCCCGGAGAGGGGATTACGCCATGAACCTCCGGGGTCTCTTCCAGGACTTCAACCCCAGGTCAGTGAGTGCGTGTACGGGGTCCGGGGGAGCCGGGGACCGGTGTGCGAGGCGTCCTGGAGACGGACACGAACCTGAGGCCTAGACATGGGGACGAAATGGCTGAAGATGGGGAGGAGGAAACGAGCTGGGGCCGAGGAGCGGGGGCCTGGGCGGCCGGACACCGGGAGGGAGCGGGGATGGTCCTCATATCCTGCCGACCACCGTATGTGGCCTCGGTCATAGGCTCACCCCATATCATAGCGATCTGTGTATTATATCTGCACCTCAGTGATCCCCCCTTATATCTGCACCTCAGTGATCGCCCCCCTTATATCTGCACCTCAGTGATCCCCCCTTATATCTGCACCTCAGCGATCCCCCCTTATATCTGCACCTCAGTGATCGCCCCCCTTATATCTGCACCTCAGTGATCCCCCCTTATATCTGCACCTCAGTGATCCCCCCTTATATCTGCACCTCAGTGATCGCCCCTTATATCTGCACCTCAGTGATCCCCCCCCCTTATATCTGCACCTCAGTGATCCCCCCCCCTTATATCTGCACCTCAGTGATCCCCCCTTATATCTGCACCTCAGTGATCCCCCCTTATATCTGCACCTCAGCGATCCCCCCTTATATCTGCACCTCAGTGATCCCCCCTTATATCTGCACCTCAGTGATCCCCCCTTATATCTGCACCTCAGCGATCCCCCCTTATATCTGCACCTCAGTGATCCCCCCTTATATCTGCACCTCAGTGATCCCCCCTTATATCTGCACCTCAGCGATCCCCCCCTTATATCTGCACCTCAGTGATCCCCCCTTATATCTGCACCTCAGTGATCGCCCCCCTTATATCTGCACCTCTGTGATCCCCCCTTATATCTGCACCTCAGTGATCCCCCCTTATATCTGCACCTCAGTGATCGCCCCCCTTATATCTGCACCTCAGTGATCCCCCCTTATATCTGCACCTCAGTGATCCCCCCTTATATCTGCACCTCAGTGATCCCCCCTTATATCTGCACCTCAGTGATCCCCCCCTTATATCTGCACCTCAGTGATCCCCCCTTATATCTGCACCTCAGTGATCCCCCCTTATATCTGCACCTCAGTGATCCCCCCCTTATATCTGCACCTCAGTGATCCCCCCTTATATCTGCACCTCAGTGATCCCCCCTTATATCTGCACCTCAGTGATCCCCCCTTATATCTGCACCTCAGTGATCCCCCCTTATATCTGCACCTCAGTGATCCCCCCTTATATCTGCACCTCAGTGATCCCCCCTATATCTGCACCTCAGTGATCGCCCCCCTTATATCTGCACCTCAGTGATCCCCCCTTATATCTGCACCTCAGTGATCCCCCCCTTATATCTGCACCTCAGTGATCCCCCCCCCCTTATATCTGCACCTCAGTGATCGCCCCCCTTATATCTGCACCTCAGTGATCCCCCCTTATATCTGCACCTCAGTGATCGCCCCCCTTATATCTGCACCTCAGTGATCGCCCCCCTTATATCTGCACCTCAGTGATCCCCCCTTATATCTGCACCTCAGTGATCGCCCCTTATATCTGCACCTCAGTGATCCCCCCCCCCTTATATCTGCACCTCAGTGATCCCCCCCCCTTATATCTGCACCTCAGTGATCCCCCCTTATATCTGCACCTCAGTGATCGCCCCCCTTATATCTGCACCTCTGTGATCCCCCCTTATATCTGCACCTCAGTGATCCCCCCTTATATCTGCACCTCAGTGATCGCCCCCCTTATATCTGCACCTCAGTGATCCCCCCTTATATCTGCACCTCAGTGATCCCCCCTTATATCTGCACCTCAGTGATCCCCCCTTATATCTGCACCTCAGTGATCCCCCCCTTATATCTGCACCTCAGTGATCCCCCCTTATATCTGCACCTCAGTGATCCCCCCTTATATCTGCACCTCAGTGATCCCCCCTTATATCTGCACCTCAGTGATCCCCCCTTATATCTGCACCTCAGTGATCCCCCCTTATATCTGCACCTCAGTGATCCCCCCTTATATCTGCACCTCAGTGATCCCCCCTTATATCTGCACCTCAGTGATCCCCCCTTATATCTGCACCTCAGTGATCCCCCCTTATATCTGCACCTCAGTGATCCCCCCTTATATCTGCACCTCAGTGATCCCCCCTTATATCTGCACCTCAGTGATCCCCCCTTATATCTGCACCTCAGTGATCCCCCCTTATATCTGCACCTCAGTGATCCCCCCTTATATCTGCACCTCAGTGATCCCCCCTTATATCTGCACCTTAGTGATCCCCCCCCTTATATCTGCACCTCAGTGATCCCCCCCCTTTTATATGCACCTCAGTGATCCCCCCTATATCTGCACCTCAGCGATCCCCCCCTTATATCTGCACCTCAGCGATCCCCCCTATATCTGCACCTCAGCGATCCCCCCCTTATATCTGCACCTCAGTGATCCCCCCTTATATCTGCACCTCAGTGATCCCCCCCTTATATCTGCACCTCAGTGATCCCCCCTATATCTGCACCTCAGCGATCCCCCCCCTTATATCTGCACCTCTGTGATCCCCCCTTATATCTGCACCTCTGTGATCCCCCCTTTTATATGCACCTCAGTGATCCCCCCTATATCTGCACCTCAGCGATCCCCCCCTTATATCTGCACCTCAGTGATCCCCCCCTATATCTGCACCTCAGCGATCCCCCCCTTATATCTGCACCTCAGTGATCCCCCCTTATATCTGCACCTCAGTGATCCCCCCTTATATCTGCACCTCAGTGATCCCCCCTATATCTGCACCTCAGCGATCCCCCCCTTATATCTGCACCTCTGTGATCCCCCCTTATATCTGCACCTCAGTGATCCCCCCTTATATCTGCACCTCAGCGATCCCCCCCTTATATCTGCACCTCAGCGATCCCCCCCTTATATCTGCACCTCAGCGATCCCCCCTATATCTGCACCTCAGCGATCCCCCCTTATATCTGCACCTCAGCGATCCCCCCTTATATCTGCACCTCTGTGATCCCCCCTTATATCTGCACCTCAGTGATCCCCCCTTATATCTGCACCTCAGCGATCCCCCCCTTATATCTGCACCTCAGTGATCCCCCCTTATATCTGCACCTCAGCGATCCCCCCTTATATCTGCACCTCAGCGATCCCCCCCTTATATCTGCACCTCAGTGATGCCCCCCTATATCTGCACCTCAGCGATCACCCCCTATATCTGCACCTCAGCGATCACCCCCTATATCTGCACCTCAGTGATCCCCCCCCCTATATCTTCACTTCAGCGATCCCCCCCTTATATCTGCACCTCAGCGATCCCCCCCTTATATCTGCACCTCAGTGATCCCCCCCCCTATATCTTCACCTCAGCGATCCCCCCTATATCTGCACCTCAGTGATCGCCCCCCTTATATCTGCACCTCAGTGATCTCCACTTATATCTGCACCTCAGTGATCGCCCCCCCTTATATCTGCACCTCTGTGATCTCCCCTTATATCTGCACCTCTGTGATCGCCCCCCCTTATATCTGCACCTCAGCGATCCCCCCCTTATATCTGCACCTCAGTGATCGCCCCCTATATCTGCACCTCAGTGATCTCCCCTTATATCTGCACCTCTGTGATCGTCTCCCTTATATCTGCACCTCAGTGATCCCCCCCCTTATATCTGCACCTCTGTGATCTCCCCTTATATCTGCACCTCTGTGATCGCCCCCCCTTATATCTGCACCTCTGTGATCGCCCCCCTTATATCTGCACCTCTGTGATCGTCCCCCTTATATCTGCACCTCAGTGATTTCCCCCTCCCTTATATCTGCACCTCTGTGATCGTCCCCCTTATATCTGCACCTCTGTGACCCCCCCCCCCCATATCTGCACCTCTGTGATCCCTCCCCCTATATCTGCACCTCTGTGACCCCCCCCCATATCTGCACCTCTGTGATTCCCCCCCCCATATCTGCACCTCTGTGATCCCTCCCCCTATATCTGCACCTCAGTGATCGTCCCCCCTATATCTGCACCTCTGTGACCCCCCCCCCCCATATCTGCACCTCTGTGACCCCCCCCCCCCATATCTGCACCTCTGTGATCCCTCCCCCCATATCTGCACCTCTGTGATCCCTCCCCCTATATCTGCACCTCAGTGATCGTCCCCCCTATATCTGCACCTCTGTGACCCCCCCCCCCATATCTGCACCTCTGTGACCCCCCCCCCCATATCTGCACCTCTGTGATCCCTCCCCCCATATCTGCACCTCTGTGATCCCTCCCCCTATATCTGCACCTCAGTGATCCCTCCCCCTATATCTGCACCTCTGTGACCCCCCCCCCTATCTGCACCTCTGTGATCCCTCCCCCTATATCTGCACCTCTGTGACCCCCCCCCCCCCATATCTGCACCTCTGTGATCCCTCCCCCCATATCTGCACCTCTGTGATCCCTCCCCCTATATCTGCACCTCAGTGATCCCTCCCCCTATATCTGCACCTCTGTGACCCCCCCCCCTATCTGCACCTCTGTGATCCCTCCCCCCATATCTGCACCTCTGTGATCCCTCCCCCTATATCTGCACCTCTGTGACCCCCCCCCCTATCTGCACCTCTGTGATCCCTCCCCCTATATCTGCACCTCTGTGACCCCCCCCCCCATATCTGCACCTCTGTGATCCCTCCCCCTATATCTGCACCTCAGTGATCTCCCTCTTCTGTCTGTGCCCTTGGCGATCGCCTCCTTATATACTGTTCTTGCACAATGGCTTCCGTCTGTGCCGCTGCCTGGGTGGATTTGCTGCTTAGTAGTCCGGGAAGCCGTGTGATGAGCGGTCACTATCATGGAAGCTTCCAGCTTTTCCACCTTACTTCTCCGTCCTCCATGAATTCTGTTGTGGCAATGATCCCCCTGTAGTTATTATTACCAGAAGCCCCTGCTCCCTGCGTTGGGTGATAAGAGAAGACCATTGCCACAATTACACCACTGAGTGAAAAACTGGAAAAAAGCAACAAAAATAACCTAAATTAGCTAATTAGTGCAGAAAATCGCTGCAGCATGAAAACTGCACCAAATCGTCATTGTGTGACCGTGGCCTGCCCGGCCCTCTGTATCTTCTCGAGTTTGATGTTCTCACTATTTACCGCTGGCTTCTTTGTGTTTTGCAGTAAATTTCTGATCTACGCTTGTTTGCTGCTCTTCTCCGTCCTCCTGTCTCTGCGCTTGGACGGTATTATACAATGGAGCTACTGGGCGGTCTTCACACCGGTATGGCTCTGGAAGTTAATGGTCATCGTGGGAGCCTCGGTGGGCACAGGAGTGTGGGCGCGAAATCCTCAGTACAGGTATACTCCAGAGATGAACGAATCTCTCAAATCCAGTCCGGAAATTTGATTTGCGTCCATTTTTTTTTTTTTTTTTTTTTCAGTCAAATTTAAAACTGACCTGATTGGAGATAGAAGATCTCCGAGCATAAGAAATGGAGGAAAGTGTTAAAAAAAAAAAAATCAAGTCTTGTAATTCCCTTATCTGTCCTGACACAGTTCCCTACCAGGTCCTCCACTGGCTCCTTCTGGCGCTGAGTTTTAGGTCACCACCACCTCCCACACTGACTAGATGCCATGCACACTATTAAAGGGGTTGTCCAGTGATAATTTGCTGATTGGTGGGGGTCCAACCACTGCAACCTGCGCAGAACAGGGAACCTTTATCCCGATGGAGCATCAGGTCCATTCATTTCTATGGGGCTGCTGGATAAAGCCAAGCACAGCACTCGGCAGCCCATTGAGAATGAATGGAGCAGCGGTCCAACATGGGCACTGCCACACCATCCTAATGTGGATAAAAGGTTCCAGATTTTCCTAGTTGGTGCAGGTCTTGGCAGTCTGACCCCCACACGTTAACAAGTTATCACCTGACCCATGGCCGCCGTGCAACATGCTAGAGGCCTTACCGTCAGCGTCTGAGGACCAGGCGGGAGCTACGGACCAATGAGAAGGAAGTCTAAAATTGTGTTATTTTTTTATAATTCCTTTCCAATTCTAAGAGTCAAGCAAAATGGCGCCCGCTGGGCATGTCTGGCCTCCGTACATGGCTGTGAGCAGGTGATGGAGGAACAGCTAGGCCAGCCCTTTCCGAATGGCCAATGTGACATGTCCTGTTATGGGACCATTGTACTAATATCTCCTCATTCTCTATCTGGTGTCTCAGGGCAGAAGGAGAAACCTGCGTGGAGTTCAAGGCCATGCTGATTGCGGTGGGAATTCACTTGTTGCTCCTGATGTTTGAAGTTCTCGTCTGTGATCGGATTGAGAGAGGAAACCACTACTTCTGGCTCCTGGTCTTTATGCCGCTCTTCTTTGTGTCTCCGGTGTCAGTCGCTGCTTGTGTCTGGGGCTTCCGACATGACCGCTCTCTTGAGGTAGTTTATGGTTCATACTTTGCAGAGTGGGAGTCTTGTCTCCTGGGTCATCAACACGTTAAATCCTTACCGCTTATTGTTTCTTGACCATAAACTGATCGTCCGCAATCCGTGGGGAAACTTGACAGTAAATTCCCTGCAGCACCACCACAGGGGACATAAAGGATTACACAGTGCTCAGTCACATCTATGGTGTGTCTGTGTAATCCAGGACAGGAGCTGTCCTCCAGAGACAGATGCTCTCTGTAACCATTGTCCACTGTGACCAAGAGATGAGGAATCCACTCTCACAATTACCCAACATGGTGTATCTGAAGGGCTTTCTAAACTAGACCTCCTCTTTCTGAGATGTTTTCTTCCGCGACATGTGGAATGATCACCGGACGCCATGACAGCTGGGAGTCCTCTGTCACCGTAATCCAAATGCTTCTATTCACTCCACAATTTTCAGCCATAGGGGCAGGGTTTTGGGTGTTTGATTCACCCTTTCCTTACCCGCTGGCTGCATGCTGGCTGCAATATTGGATTGAAGTTCATTCTCTGTCCCCCATAGTACACGCCTGCGCAAGGCAAGATAGCCTGGTGCAGGTGTGTACTACGGAGGACAGAGAATGAACTTCAATCCAATATTGCAGCCAGCGGGTAAGGAAAGGGTGAATCAAACACCCGAAAACCCCGCCCCTATGGCTGAAAATTGTTCCCTCCAAATTCAGGTGACAGAGTCCCTTTAAAAGAAAAAAAAAGTTTCAAATATTAAAAAAATCTATATAGTCCACCAAAGTCTAATAAAATTATTTAACCCATACTGTAGAATAAAAAAAAAGAATAAAATGAAAGTTGCCAGTTTTCTGTACCTGCACCTCCCTCTCCCCAAAAAATGTAATGAAAACGAATCCGTACATTATATGTACCCCAAAATGGTACCAATGAAGATTATAGGCCACCACTCAAAAAAAGCAAGCCCTCCCCCGCTCCATTGACAGACAAATAAAAACTTCCGGAACTCGAAAAATAGCAACAGGATCCAAAAGGCACTTTTTTTTTTTTTTTTAAATCACAAAAATCATAATTGTACTGACCTGGAGATTAACAGTGCAAGGTCATTTTTACTGCACAATGAATGCAAAAAAAAAAAAAATTGTTTGCTATTTTTCAGCACAATACATGGTAAAATGAATGGTGCCAGTTAAAACTACAACTCATCCCACAAAAACATGAGTTTTTGTAGGGCAACTTTGATAGAAAAATAATAAAGTTATGACTCTCAGGATATGTGCACACGTTCAGGATTTCTTGCAGAAAATTCCTGAGAAAAACCTGAAATTTTCTGCAAGAAATCTGCATGCGTTTTTTGCCGCGTTTTTGATGCGTTTTTTTCCGGACATTTCCCAATGCATTTTATAGTGGGAAATCCACAAAAAAAAAACGCAAAATTAATGAACATGCTGTGTTTTTTACCGCGATGCGTTTTTTTCGTGGAAAAAAAACGCATCATGTGCACAAAACATGCAGAAATCATTCTAAATGATGGGATGCATATTGTATGCTGTTTTTTTGGGGTTTTATAGCGTTTTTATCGTGAAGAAACATGAAAAAAACACAAAAAATCAGCAACGTGTGCACACAGCCTCAGGAGTAAAGGAGGTGAAAAACAAAAGTGCAAAAATTGGCTGCAGTTGGAGGGGGTTAAAAAGTATATACTGTACCCGAGTATGGAGAATGCTGACTTGTTCCTCTTCTCTGCAGTTGGAGATCTTGTGCTCCGTGAACATCTTGCAGTTCATATTCATTGCCCTGAGGCTGGACAGCATCATCACTTGGCCGTGGCTTGTAAGTCCTCCTCATGTCTTGATGTGCACCATGTGGTCTTCCTGGTGACTCTGCTGTGCTGCCCGCATAGCCGCTGGATAATCGGGTCCATATTAGTCAGTGATTTCCCGTATCTTCTGTGTTTAGGTGGTGTGTGTGCCCCTCTGGATCCTGATGTCCTTCCTCTGTTTGGTGGTCCTGTACTACATCGTGTGGTCAGTCTTGTTCTTACGATCCATGGATGTCATTGCTGAGCAAAGACGGACTCACATCACCATGGCCGTCAGCTGGATGGCTATAGTTGTGCCATTGCTCACTTTCGAGGTACATTACCGTGGGAGTAGATCACATATATTCAGCATGCATTCACAACCTGTACAGCAAGTAAGTAAGCAAGCGTTCAGATACATAAAGACGTGTATGGAGAGGACACCGCATCTGCTATTCCCTCCGATGACTCTTGATCTAGGTAGTATACCTGTTAATCATTAACTTACATTGGTGCTTTGCTACCTAGGGTTGGCAATGCCCTATCCAAGCAATAGTAACATAAGAGTTGGCATTTTCTTATTACTATTGTTACTGCACTTGCACTTTGGTTAAATAGCCGTGGCATGAGCTTCGTATGAGTCTTCTTGCACTTGCACTTTGTTGATTATGCTTTGGATGTTTTCATATATAGAAATCCTATCTTACTATTTGGATTGATATGTTGCGTGTGTCCCCCCATTTTTTTTTTTTTTTGGAGGTCTATTGTCCCGTCTTTTTTAATTGGTTCTTGTTTTTATATATTACCGTATATACTTGAGTATAAGCCGAGATTTTCAGCCCAAATTTTTGGGCTGAAAGTGCCCCTCTCGGCTTATACTCGAGTCAAGGTGGGTGGCAGGGTCGGCGGGTGAGGGCGCTGAGGTATACTTACCTGCTTCCAGCGATCCTGGCGCTCCCCCTGCCGTCCCACGGTCTTCTGTGCTGCAGCTCTTCCCCTCTTCAGCGGTCACGGTGACCGCTGATAGAGGAAGAGGCTGCGGCACCGAAGACAGCTGTGACAGGCAGATGGAGCCGGACGTCGGGACCAGGTAAGTATGTAATATTCACCTGTCCGCGTTCCAGCCGCCGGGCGCCGCTCCATCTTCCCGGCGCCCCTCTGTCTTCGCGTCCTCTTGCTCTGACTGTGCAGGTTAGAGGGCGCGATGACGCATATAGTGTGCGCGGCGCCCTCTGCCTGATCAGTCAGAGCGGAGAGACGCCGGGACCGGACGATGGGAGCTGCAAGCAAGAAAGGTGAGTATGTGTTTTTTTATTTTTTTTTATTGCAGCAGCAGCAATGGCACAGATAGATGTGGAGCTCTATGGGGAAATATGAACGGTGCAGAGCACTATATGGGGCACAGATATGGACAATATGAACAGTGCAGATCACTATATGGGGCACAGATATGGGGCAATAATGAACGGTGCAGAGCACTATATGGGGCACAGATATGGGGCAATATGAACAGTGCAGAGCACTATATGGGGCACAGATATGGGACAATATGAACAGTGCAGAGCACTATATGGGGCACAGATATGGGACAATATGAACAGTGCAGAGCACTATATGGGGCACAGATATGGGACAATATGAACAGTGCAGAGCACTATATGGGGCACAGATATGGGGCAATAATGAACTGTGCAGAGCACTATATGGGGCACAGATATGGGACAATATGAACAGTGCAGAGCACTATATGGGGCACAGATATGGGACAATATGAACAGTGCAGAGCACTATATGGGGCACAGCTATGGGGCAATATGAAAGGTGCAGAGCACTATATGGGGCACAGATATGGGACAATATGAACAGTGCAGAGCACTATATGGCACAGATATATGTGGAGCTCTATGGGGAAATATGAACGGTGCAGAGCACTATATGGGGCACAGATATGGGACAATATGAACAGTGCAGAGCACTATATGGGGCACAGATATGGGGCAATAATGAACGGTGCAGAGCACTATATGGGGCACAGATATGGGACAATATGAACAGTGCAGAGCACTATATGGGGCACAGATATGGGACAATATGAACAGTGCAGAGCACTATATGGGGCACAGATATGGGACAATATGAACAGTGCAGAGCACTATATGGGGCACAGATATGGGACAATATGAACAGTGCAGAGCACTATATGGGGCACAGATATGGGGCAATAATGAACGGTGCAGAGCACTATATGGGGCACAGATATGGGACAATATGAACAGTGCAGAGCACTATATGGGGCACAGATATGGGACAATATGAACAGTGCAGAGCACTATATGGGGCACAGCTATGGGGCAATATGAAAGGTGCAGAGCACTATATGGGGCACAGATATGGGACAATATGAACAGTGCAGAGCACTATATGGCACAGATATATGTGGCACAGCTATGGGGAAATCTGAACGGTGCAGAGCACTATATGGCACAGCTATGGGGCAATAATGAACGGTGCAGAGCACTATATGGCACAGCTATGGGGAAATCTGAACGGTGCAGAGCACTATATGGCACAGCTATGGGGCAATAATGAACGGTGCAGAGCACTATATGGCAGCTATGGGGCAATAATGAACGGTGCAGAGCACTATATGGCAGCTATGGGGAAATATGAACGGTGCAGAGCACTATATGGCACAGCTATGGGGAAATATGAACGGTGCAGAGCACTATATGGCACAGCTATGGGGCAAGAATGATCTATTTTTATTTTTGAAGTTCACCGGTAAATGCTGCATTTCCACCCTAGGCTTATACTCGAGTCAATAAGTTTTCCCAGTTTTTTTTGTGGCAAAATTAGGGGGGTCGGCTTATACTCAGGTCGGCTTATACTCGAGTATATACGGTAATTTAAAATTTTGTTTTTATACCTGCAATCTCTTTATATCTGACAGCTTATTTACTTGCTGTTGCAGATACAGGTTGTGAATTAACTGGTAAAGTGTCCAGCACGATTTATTTTATTTGGGACACATAGGATTAATGATATTCTGCATGCAGTCTGGTCTGCAACTTCTGTGTATTCATGGGATTCAGTATGGTCAACTGACAAGGCTGGGTAATCCCCGTAGATAAATTATAGCCACACCAAGGGTCATGTTGTGTATTTTATTTTTTAAAAAGTGGATTATCTCCAAGATTATAACATTAATGTTCTATCCATAGTGTAGGTCATCACTTATAATTAGTAAGGGTCCGGTCTTGGAGAACTCCACCAAATGTTTAAGGGTTTGTCTAAGTATATAATATTGATGTCGGAAGGGTGTGGGACCCCAACGATCAGCTCTGATCTGCTTCGCTGGTGGTAAGTGCAGAATGTAGCTGATCACAGCTGTGCAAGGTGTAGTGGCCTCTGCCAGGTACTGCAGATTAGCTTCTAATCGAGAGTAAAGTAATAACTATTATTTTCCATTCTCATGATGATCTCATTAAAGGGGGTTTCCAGGAGCAGTGTGTTAAAAACAAACAAACAAACAAACAAACTGTTTTATTCACCCTCCCCGGGTCCAGTGCCGAGTCTCTCCCACTACTCATCTGACTGTTACTCTCTGCAGCTCTGATGTCGTCTTGACAGCCCTTCAGGTGGCAAATGAGCAGCAGCTCTGGCCAAGCTGACAGCATAAGCTGCTGAACACAGTGATTGGCTGCAGCGCTGTCCATGTGACCAGTGCTGCAGACAATAACAGGCATCAGGAGCAGCAGCAGAAACTCTGTGCTGGACCTGGGGAGGGTGAGTAAATAAATTGGAGCTTTTTTTTAACAAACTGCAGTTGGTGGACAGACAGTTCCCAAACCCCTTTTAATGGGGGCAGCACGGTTGCGCAGCGGATAGCACTGTAGCCTTGCAGCGCTAGGGTCCTGGGTTCTAAACCCACCTTGGACAACATCTGCAAGGAGTTTGTATGTTCTCTCCATGTTTGCGTGGGTTTCCTCTGGGTTCTCCGGTTTCCTCCCACATTCCAAAGACATACTGATAGGGAATTTAGATTGTGAGCCCCATCGGGGACAGTGATGATAAAGTGTGCAAACTGTAAAGCGAAGCGGAATATGTTAGCACTATATAAAAATAAAGATTATTTATTATTAATGGCTGTATATTACTGTACGTCCTTGGAAGAGTATCACCCCCGTGTGTTAGGGGTCGAGTTCCCACCTCCGCACAGGGTGAATCTTGAGCCATGTCCTCTGCGTTCTCCCATTCCTCTCCAGCCGCAGTGGAGCCTGCTCAGCGGAGACGTCGGTCCCAGCCTCTGGTTCCGCCTGTGCGGATGGTTTCTGCTGCTTTCCCAGGCTCTGCCATTGTAGCCAGTACTGGTCAGTGGCGAGCAGACATCTCTGGGACGAAGTCCTGCTTTTTCCCTTCTGAGCATGCCCAGGGTAAGACCTCTCATTGGAGGTCAGGGATCACATGCTCAGGTATTGCTGCAGCTCCCATTGGTCCTCTAGGAAGGTCCTGAAGTTGCTCTGATATTGTAGCAGCTTCCATTGGTCCTCTAGGAAGGTCCTGAAGCTGCTGATGCAGCTATAAAAGGTTTGCATGGCCGCACGGCCATGCGCTAGTGTTAGGTTGAACAATTAATAAAATGTTCACTTAGTTGCCTACTCCTGGCCTAATGGATATTGATCAGGTGCGCACTAAAGAAATAACATATGACACACACAGTCAGATGTAAATTCTCCTTGATCAATCTATGGCTCAGCTCCAAGGGGCTTTATTTAGTCAGGACACAGATTTATATAACCCCTGTAAGGGGGGGGGGGCTTGGTTAGCTTTAAAATGGGAGTGATCGGATGCATTCCATTGGTTAGTGGGTTGGGCAATGAGCAATTCTTTGGGTGGATCCATGAGGTCATCAGGGTGGGTTGGTCCATGAGGTCATCAAGGTGGGCATCACTGTGGGTGGATCCATGAAGTCATCAGGGTGGGCGTCATCTTGGATACCAGCACATGGTGTGCTGATACAGGATATGGCAGCCATCTTTAGTGTCTCACTTTGATGTGAGAAAGCTTATGTAAGGTTAAACAATACACGTTATGGGTTGCTTCTCTCAATCTCTTATGTCTTGAGGTTAATTAAGTATTTGATCTTATGGCTATCCTCAACACTAGTATCACTTCATGTTATGAGCTTGCTAATTGTGGTCGCGCCTGTATGATTGTATTCAGGGACCCAGCTGAAATAAGCCCCTAGAATACCGGCACCTCCGGTGAGGAGTTTTTGTGTGCTTTTCTGTGTGCTTGACCACTGACAGCCATCAGCTAAGCAGTTAGCTGTGTTCCTCTGTGATGCTAACAGGGCACAGCGTGTTCTTTTCTGTGTGACTCAGTGAAGTAACTGAGTTCACTTATACCGCCATATAGTGCCGTAATCTTCTAGCAGCAGGTTGTCTCCTGCACGGTGGACCCTGGGCTGCGAACCAATTATAACATCCATATTAACTCGGTGCGTTCCGCCAGTCCTCACACCGTGTGTCTTCTCTCCTTGCAGATCTTGCTTGTTCATCGATTGGACGGACATAATTTATTCTCTTACATCCCCATCTTTGTCCCTCTCTGGCTTTCATTAATTACCCTGATGGCAACGACGTTTGGGCAGAAAGGAGGCAATCACTGTAAGTGCCGCACGTGGTGTGTGATGGGGTAATGTCTCATTGTGGAAACCTTACTGTAACCTTAATCTTCCAGGGTGGTTTGGTATTCGTAAAGACTTCTGCCAGTTCCTCCTGGAGATCTTCCCTTTCCTGCGGGAGTATGGTAATATCTCCTACGACATTCACCATGAGGACAGTGAAGACGCTGAGGAGACCCCGGTGCCGGAGCCACCCAAGATCGCTCCGATGTTTCGCAAAAAGACCGGTGTCGTTATCACTCAGAGCCCGGGGAAGTACGTGGTTCCACCACCCAAACTGAACATCGACATGCCAGATTAATGCGGCGTTTGCATACAGTCCCGGTGCACGTCCTCTACGTTACAAAACTATGAACGCTACTGACCTCACTCTTGGAGTTTTGCTTTTAGTTTGCCTACTTTATAATGCAGCTTAGAGAGGACCCTTCTGCTCTCCTGCCACATCTGTTTGGGCAAATTCTTGCCTTCCCCTGCATCCGTCGAGCTGTGTTGTGATGTTCCTGTTATTCCTCCTGGAATGAATGGCCGGCTAGATGTTAATATTCCTTTTGCCGTAGATTCGGACACTGTTCAATGACCGTGTCACACTGTGTAAGGACACCCTCTTTAAACAAGGGGAACATTATTAATTCATCTCCAAGATAAGTAGGACAGGAATGCTGCAACACGGGAATAAAAGAGAGGATCCAAAAATGTTATTTCTTGAGAAATATTAGAATTTAATAAGGTGGACGCAACAGGAGTGCCGAAGAGTCTTCCCTACCGCCCATCCGTGGTGCTGCATTCAGATCTTCTCTGACCATGTCAGCCGATAGATGATCTAACTATTCCTGCCTCTCTGGACTGATCGGAATAAGCTTTTATCTCAATGATTTTTTTTTTTTTGTTTGTGAATGTGCAGCTATTGTGCAAGGAACCATTGCTTTGGACTTTTCTTGCATCCCTGATAATATACCACTAGCAAAAGCCTTTTATATATATATATATATGGAAAAATGAGGCAATGTGATAGAAATGCTAGTATTCCAGAACCAAGCTTCGTATTCTACCCGGCATGGGACTAATCCTTAGTCTAGGATTTATTTTTTTCTTAGGTCTAGATGTTTCCGCCATATTGCTTGTATAGTATTTATGAAGAGGCGCCCTCATTTTAGCAGTGTAATATATTGTGTCTGTACAGTATAAATACAGAGTATTTTTATAAAGTAAAGTTGTATAAAACGAGAAGCTTGCGGGTAGGAAGCGTCACGATGAATGATATCCAGAACAGAAATGCGCCAGTACGTTTTATTGTTTTTTTTTTTGTTTGTTTGTTTTCACACTGTTCCTTGTAAGGAAAATAAGTTTCTATGTAAAAATATTCTCGCCATCAATATGGATGTTAATAAGTTATTTGGTGGCAAAACAACGGTGATGATGTACAGATTGTACAGCCAAATTCATTTAATAAATTGTTCATCTTGACAAACTTGTTTTGTTTTAGGTTGAAAGGGGGGAAAATCTACTGAGGCGGGTAAGAGGGACCACTATAAAGGGTTCGCAATGAGGATGGGGCAGAGTGAAGAACGCTCCTGTGCACACATTGCTATCCAGACCCCACATTTTGGTGCATGGGGTGTCGATAACTGGGAATGATTGTGTGGTGATTGGCAATCCTGGTGTTCTTCCAATTCCATGGCTCTCCAGTTGTTCTAGAAGTTTGTCCTGCGGCCCTCCGGCTACCACTGTAGCTGCAGTCAGTACACAGCCCAGTCAAAGATAGCAGCTCCATGGTTTATTGCAGTGTTCCCCAACTCTGGTCCTCGAGCCACCAACAGGTCATGTTTTCAGGATTTCCTTAGTATTGCACAGGTGATAATTGCATCACCTGCACAGGCAAGATTTCCATCACCTGTGCAATACTTAGGAAATCCTGAAAACGTGACCTGTTGGTGGCTCTTGAGGACCGGTGTTGGGGACCACTGGTCTAGTGACTTCTCCAATCCGGTCCAGTATTATCTAATAAGGTGTATAACTAAGCATCTGTTCTACAGTGGAGAGATCATTCGGAATGTTCTAATTTACTTACATATTCACTTGCAAGGACCAATTTCGTAGGAAGGCAATTCCAGGGTTAGCTCCACTATTCGTGGGATAACTTGCTAATTGCTGGGAGTCTACCCACTCAGAACCCGATAATGGGACACTGCAGAGCCCCTTGAAGAGAACCAAGGTGCCCTCTTCCGCTTCATTCATTATCTGTTGTCTTGCACACCTGTCCGAGGTATCTCAGACTCCTGCTTCCTTGCCCTGGGTCCACTGCCCTCTGCTGTGCTCCACATCAGGTTTTGTAAATTGCCTGGAGTGAATCAATGACATCATCTCCCCTAGACTTATTTACGGCCCATTTAGACGCACACCTGGATCTTGGGATTAAGACTCTAGTCCTATGTTTGGTGTGTTGTTCTCACATTGATCCCTGCTGGGCTCCACTTCATCCGTCCTGCTGCTTCTGAGATTCTTGTGTGTGCCAAGTCCTTGCTGCCCACTTGCCTTCCTGTATCAATGGCCGGTGTCCGTGTGCCCACCTGGGCCTGAGGCTTAGAGAATTCACCTCACCAGGTGAGCCTGACATGTTGGACTGGTAGTGAAGAAATATAGTAGGAGATTTCAGGAAGTCTCATAGACAATGGAGTGAAGGTCAAGCACCTCCGTTCCATTCACGATGATACTGCAGGGCCCTCTTTGCGAGGTCATTGGCAGTCCCAATGCTGAAGGTCCCAGCAATGAACAAGCTGGACGATGTCTATTAGTAATAACTTATTAATGCTGTTTCTCCAATTTTTAAACTTTTTTTTAACATGCTGAAGACATGCAGCTTTTGCAGTGGTGTTTCTCTGCTGCATGACTGACAGATCTGAACACCAGTGATACAGGCAACACGCCGTAAACGAAGACACTGCACAACGTGGTCAATGCAGCGGACAGATTTCTTGTCCACAAAAAAATGCAGGAAATTGACAAATTTCCAGCTTATTTGTATCTTCTTTGAAAACGCCAGTGTATGTATGTGTGTGTAAAATATATATATATATATATATGTATGTACTGTGTATGTGTGTGTATATATGTGTATATATATATATATATTTATTATATATACACTGTGTGCAGAATTATTAGGCAAGTTGTATTTTAGAGGATTATTTTTATTATTGATCAACAACTATGTTCTCAATCAACTCAAGACTCAAATATCAAAGCTTAATATTTTTGGAAGTTGGAATGTTTTTTTTTAGATTTGGCTACCTTAGGAGGATATCTGTTTGTGCAGGTAACTATTACTGTGCAGAATTATTAGGCAACTTAATAAAACCCAAATATTCCCATCTCACTTGTTTATTTTCACCAGGTAAACCAATATAACTGCACAACACTTAAAAATAAACATTTCTGACATTCAAAAACAAAACCCAAAAAAATTAGTGACCAATATAGCCACCTTTCTTTATGATGACACTCAGCAGCCTCCATCCATAGATTCTGTCAGTTGCTTGATCTGTTTGCGACCAACATTGCGTGCAGCAGCCACCACAGACTCCAGACACTGTTCCGAGAGGTGGACTGTTCTCCCTCCCTGTAGATCTCACATTTTATGAGGGACCACAGGTTCTCTATGCGGTTCAGATCAGGTGAACAAGGGGGCCATGTCATTGTTTTTATTTCTTTCAGACCTTTACTGGCCAGCCACGCTGTGGAGTAGTTGGAGGCAGGTGATGGAGCATTGTCCTGCATGAAAATCATGTTTTTTCTTGAATGATACGGACTTCTTCATACATAGTAACATAGTAACATAGTTAGTAAGGCCGAAAAAAGACATTTGTCCATCCAGTTCAGCCTATATTCCATCATAATAAATACCCAGATCTACGTCCTTCTACAGAACCTAATAATTGTATGATACAATATTGTTCTGCTCCAGGAAGACATCCAGGCCTCTCTTGAACCCCTCGACTGAGTTCGCCATCACCACCTCCTCAGGCAAGCAATTCCAGATTCTCACTGCCCTAACAGTAAAGAATCCTCTTCTATGTTGGTGGAAAAACCTTCTCTCCTCCAGACGCAAAGAATGCCCCCTTGTGCCCGTCACCTTCCTTGGTATAAACAGATCCTCAGCGAGATATTTGTATTGTCCCCTTATATACTTATACATGGTTATTAGATCGCCCCTCAGTCGTCTTTTTTCTAGACTAAATAATCCTAATTTCGCTAATCTATCTGGGTATTGTAGTTCTCCCATCCCCTTTATTAATTTTGTTGCCCTCCTTTGTACTCTCTCTAGTTCCATTATATCCTTCCTGAGCACCGGTGCCCAAAACTGGACACAGTACTCCATGTGCGGTCTAACTAGGGATTTGTACAGAGGCAGTATAATGCTCTCATCATGTGTATCCAGACCTCTTTTAATGCACCCCATGATCCTGTTTGCCTTGGCAGCTGCTGCCTGGCACTGGCTGCTCCAGGTAAGTTTATCATTAACTAGGATCCCCAAGTCCTTCTCCCTGTCAGATTTACCCAGTGGTTTCCCGTTCAGTGTGTAATGGTGATATTGATTCCCTCTTCCCATGTGTATAACCTTACATTTATCATTGTTAAACCTCATCTGCCACCTTTCAGCCCAAGTTTCCAACTTATCCAGATCCATCCTTTACCACTGCTTGAAGAAGTTGTCTTCCAGAAACTGGGAGTTCAGCTTCACTCCATCCTCAACCTGAAAATGTCCCACAAGTTCATCTTTGATGATACCAGCCCATACCAGTACCCCACCTCCACCTTGCTGGCGTCTGAGTCGGAGTGGAGCTCTCTGCCCTTTACTGATCCATCCGGCCCATCAAGAGTCGCCCTCATTTCATCAGTCCATAAAACCTTAGAAAAGTCAGTCTTAAGATATTTCATGGCCCAATCTTGACGTTTTATCTTATGTTTCTTGTTCAAAGGTGGTCGTTTTTCAGCCTTCCTTACCTTGGCCATGTCCCTGAGTATCGCACAACTTGTGCTTTTTGTTACTCCAGTAACGTGGCAGCTCTGAAATATGGCAAAACTGGTGGCCAATGGCATCTTGGCAGCTTCACGCTTGATTTTCCTCAATTCATGGGCAGTTATTTTTCGCCTTTTTTCCCAACGCGCTTCTTGTGACCTTGTTGGCTATTTGCCATGAAACGCTTGGCTGTTCGGTGATCACGCTTCAAACGTTTGGCAATTTCAAGACTGCTGCATCCTTCTGCAAGATATCTCACAATTTTGGACTTTTCAGAGCCCGTCAAATCTATCTTCTGACCCATTTTTCCAAAGGAAAGGAAGTTGCCTAATAATTAAGCACACCTTATATAGGGTTTTGATGTCATTAGACAACACCCCTCCTCATTACAGAGATGCACATCACCTGATTTACTTAATTGGTAGTTGGCTCTCAAGCCTGAACAGCTTGGAGTAGGACAACATGTATAAAAAGTATCATGTGATCAAAATACAACTTGCCTAATAATTCTGCACAGTGTATGTATGTATGTGTATATATATATATATATATATATATATATATATATATATAGTGTGTATCAGCCACGCCCACTCCACAGCCCCAACCAATCACTAAGCGCGTGTGTATCAGCCATGCCCACTCCTCATAGTTCCAACCAATCATTAAGCATCTTTCATTTCACCAGAGCTGTTTAAAAGAAGCTGAGCTGTTCTATGATTGGTTGCTATGAGCAACAGTTTGGTAACTGAGGCCTATTATTCTTATCATTTCTATGGTGTTACCGTCCTTCTGTAAAGCTGGAAATAGCACATTACCGTGCCAACACAGACTGCAGGAGGAGCTCAATCAGGAACTTCTCTTTGGCATGAAGCATCTCATTAACTTAAAACTTCAAACATAGATTAAAAAAAACACAAGATGGATTTCTCCAACCCAGGTATCATTTTAATCATTGTAACAGCGCCATACGGACAATGTTAGCTCTGACGGGATGACGAGGGATATTAGGGGTAGTAATCTGGTGGCTCTGGCTGACAGGATGACGTGGGATATTAGGGGTAGTAGTCCGGTGGCTCTGGCTGACGGGATGATTTGAATATTAGGGGTAGTAGTCCGGTAGCTCTGGCTGACGGGATGATGTGGGATATTAGGGGTAGTAGTCCGGTGGCTCTGGCTGACGGGATGATGTGGGATATTAGGGGTAGTAGCCTGGTGGCTCTGGCTGATGGGATGATTTGAATATTAGGGGTAGTAGTCCGGTAGCTCTGGCTGACGGGATGATGTGCGATATTAGGGGTAGTAGTCCGGTGGCTCTGGCTGACGGGATGATTTGGATATTAGGGGTAGTAGTCCGGTAGCTCTGGCTGAAGGGATGATTTGGATATTAGGGGTAGTAGTCCGGTGGCTCTGGCTGACGGGATGATGTGGGATATTAGGGGTAGTAGCCCGGTGGCTCTGGCTGATGGGATGATTTGAATATTAGGGGTAGTAGTCCGGTAGCTCTGGCTGACGGGATGATGTGGGATATTAGGGGTAGTAGCCCGGTGGCTCTGGCTGACGGGATGATGTGGGATATTAGGGGTAGTAGTCCGGTGGTTCTGGCTGACAGGATGATTTGAATATTAGGGGTAGTAGTCCGGTGGCTCTGGCTGATGGGATGATTTGAATATTAGGGGTAGTAGTCCGGTGGCTATGGCTGACGGGATGATGTGGGATATTAGGGGTAGTAGCCCGGTGGCTCTGGCTGATGGGATGATTTGAATATTAGGGGTAGTAGTCCGGTGGCTCTGGCTGACGGGATGATTTGAATATTAGGGGTAGTAGTCCGGTGGCTCTGGCTGACGGGATGATTTGAATATTAGGGGTAGTAGTCCGGTGGCTCTGGCTGACGGGATGATTTGAATATTAGGGGTAGTAGTTCGGTGGCTTTGGCTGAAGGGATGATTTGGATATTAGGGGTAGTAGTCCGGTGGCTCTGGCTGACAGGATGATGAGGGAAATCTGTTCATCTTTGCACCGGAATGGAAAACCAAAAATGTTGTTTACCAAAAATCAAAATTTGGGTAATCATTTTGTTAATTTGTGTTGCAAATCTGTAGTGTTAAATATACGATATGAAATGTTTTTATGTGCAATATAATCATTATAATTTGTTATAAATAACCACAGTTTGTTACTATGCCTGGGCAAGGCCAGGCTCTTCAGCTAGTGACGTATAAAAATGTGAGTATGGATGGGATTTTATTAAATGCTTAGGGGACAGCAATTTTAATTTAAATGTGAACATAACTTCTAACGTTTGTGCCATTAATTGGGCAAAATTGCAAAGTACTTGTAAACACAAATTGTTAGGACTGGTGGAACGCTTCAAATAATAATATTAAAGAATATGAGGTGCGTTCGCAGTCCGGGGTCCACCGTGCAGAGACGGCACCTGCTGCTGAGTAATGGCGGATGGACGCTTGCTCACACGTGGGTTTAGATCTCACCCATTGTGATTGGAAGCGAACTCTGTTGCTTCACAGAGTCGCCGTAATTACGCTGCGCCCTGTTAGCAGTCACAGACTATTGCAAATAACACAGAGAGGCGGGCACCACACTTAATCAATACTAAGAGGGATCAACCACATGCATATATAGAATCTCAAGAAAACAACAGAAAAAAAAGGAAATATGCACACAGTGGGATCAACCTAATAAATTTGTTTATTTTATTATAACAATCCACCATATACAAAAGCAAGAAAGGGAAGGACAAACATTTTAAAACCATTTAAAAACAAATCGGACCTACCCGCATCCCCCCAAATACAATAACACGGGTCCAAATGATAATATATGACAATATACAGATAATACAGATGATACAAGGAGCCCCTGAACAGATAGGCAAGTTTAATGCAATAATAAACGTGAATTTTCAATACACCATGCTGCTAATCTGACAGAGCCTTCATAGAACAAGACACATTATCAAAAGTTGGATCCCAAAGATAAATAACGGATACTACCCCAGTACCACACCAGGCCTATAACCAGACAGGTTGCTGTCCAGCAACAAAAGTAATGGATTATGCTGGCAAAATAACCAAGTAGCTAAAACAGCTATACAGCAACCTACCCTAAAGCTAACACCCAGTATAATACTTTACCAGGATGACACACCAGGCTTCCAGTCACCAAGGAGTCAATACCCCATTGATGTCCGTAGATAAATGTGCCCTCAGAGCACAGAGCAGATATAAAGGCAACAGGCATCCAAAAGTGCATGCACCTAAATGAAGCTAGGGTGAGCAAAGAATGAGGCCAGGGCCGGGGGGATCCAAGAGGGGGGATGGAGGCCCCACGCGTATCGACGCTGCCAAAGGCGTCTTCGTCAGGGGAAGGTAGTCACAGTGTGCAGCTGAAAGACACTAGTGGGATCCCTATGAATCACCCCCACTAAACTGGTGATTGGACTCGCTCTGACCCTCGGTGGCTTTTGAGCCCGCGCCTGAGGACGCCCTGAGTCAGATGCTTAGTCCAAGCAGGAATTCCCACCCTACTCTGACCAGCTGTCAGGAAAGCACACTGATTGCGCACGGTGCCGTAAAGACGGGCACTGCAAATAGATACTGAAACTTGTGCTTAGTGTGCAGGTAGCACTGTCGGGCGCTAGGTAGCTTCCACCATTCGTGAGCAGTCATCAACACAAGGAATGGGAATGATTAAGGAGCTTTCATCCATCAACAGACATTCATCTACACACACACATATCAAGTCTATACTAGTGCATGGCCGTCCGGCCATGCAAACCTTTTATAGCTTTAGCAATAAAGGACCTTCCTAGTGGTCGAATAGGAGTTGCTACAGGACCTGAGCATGTGACCCCCGACCTCCAATGGGAGGTCGTCCTGTGGGCTTGCTCAGTATGGGAAAAGCAGAACTTAGTCCCTGAAACACCTGCTCACTGCTGATCAGTACTAGCTACAAAGGCAGAGCCTGGAAAGGCAGCAGTAACCAAGTGCACAGTATCAGCTTGAGCCAGATGCTGGGACCGACTTCTCTGCTGAGCAGGCTCCACTGCGGCTGGAGAATGGGAGACCGCAGCGGACATGGTTCTAGATTCCCCTTGTGCAGCGGCGGGAACTCGACTCCTTACACAAATAACCTTGCAATTTACCTCTTTAGGCCAGCGTCACACTACCGTAGAATATGGACTAGTGCTATGTGAGAAAACATTGCATAGCACTTGGACCAGTGTTAATCTATGGGGCAGCTCACATCACCATTATCACAGGCGTATTCGGCATGTGTGTAAAATCGCATCATGCTGCCACTGTCCCCGAGACTCGGCCATGCAAGTCTAAGGGTGTGAGAAAAAATGTCGCACAGCACTCAGACCATGCGAGTGTTGTCCGATTTTTATGCAGATTTTGAAATGCCGGCAATTCATGTGCCGCATACAGTAATATCACAGAGTGACAGGTTATACAGTGGGTATGGAACGTATTCAGACCCCTTTAAATTTTCACTATTTGTTTCATTGCAGCCATTTGGTAAATTCAAAAAAGTTCCTTTTTATCTCATTAATGTACACTCTGCACCCCATATTGACTTGAAAAAAACAGAAATGTAGTAATTTTTGCAAATCTATTAAAGAAAAACTGAAATATCACATGGTCATAAGTGTTCAGACCCTTTGCTCAGTATTGAGTAGAAGCACTTTTTGATCTAGTTCAGCCATGAGTCTTCTTGGGAATTACGCAACAAGTTTTTCACACCTGGATTTGGGGATCCTCTGCCATTCTTCCTTGCATATCCTCTCCAGTTCCGTCAGGTTGGATTGTGAACGTTGGTGGACAGCCATTTTCAGGTCTCTCCAGAGATGCTCAATTGGGTTTAGGTCAGGGCTCTGTCTGGGCCAGTCAAGAATGGTCACAGAGTTGTTCTGAAGCCACTCCTTTGTTATTTTAGCTTGTGCTTAGGGTCTCTGGAAGAGGTTTTCATCCAGGATATCTCTGTACTTGGCCGCATTCATGTTTCCTTCAATGACAACCAGTCGTCCTGTCCCTGATGCTCAAAAACACCCCCATAGCATAATGCTGCCACCACCATGTTTTACTGTTGGGATTGTACAGTCATGACCAAAAGTATTGACACCCCTGTAATTCTGTCAGATAATACTCATTTTCTTCCTGAAAATGATTGCAAACACAAATTATTTGGTATTATTATCTTCATTTAATTTGTCTTAAATGAAAAAAACAGAAAAAGAATTGTCCTAAAGCCAAATTGGATATAATTCCACACCAAAGATAAAAAGGGGGTGGACAAAAGTATTGGCACTGTTCGAAAAATCATGTGATGCTTCTCTAATTTGTGTAATTAACAGCACCTGTAACTTACCTGTGGCACCTAACAGGTGTTGGCAATAACTAAATCACACTTGCAGCAAGCTGACATGGATTAAAGTTGACTCAACCTCTGTCCTGTGTCCTTGTGTGTACCACACTGAGCATGGAGAAAAGAAAGAAGACCAAGGAACTGTCTGAGGACTTGAGAAACCAAATTGTGAGGAAGCATGAGCAATCTCAAGGCTACAAGTCCATCCTGAATGTTCCTGTGTCTACCGTGCGCAGTGTCATCAAGAAGTTTAAAGCCCATGGCACTGTGGCTAACCTTCCTAGATGTGGACGGAAAAAAAAATTGACAAGAGATTTCAACGCAAGATTGTGCGGATGTTGGATAAAGAACATCGACTAACATCCAAACAAGTTTAAGCTGCCCTGCAGTCCGAGGGTACAACAGTGTCAACCTATACTATCCGTCGGCGTCTGAATGAAAAGGGACTGTATGGTAGGAGACCCAGGAAGACCCCACTTCTTACCCAGAGACATAAAAAAGCCAGGCTGGAGTTTGCCAAAACTTACCTGAAAAAGCTTAAAACGTTTTGGAAGAATGTTCTCTGGTCAGATGAGTCAAAAGTAGAGCTTTTTGGGCAAAGGCATCAACATAGAGTTTACAGGAGAAAAAAAGAGGCATTCAAAGAAAAGAACACGGTCCCTACAGTCAAACATGGCAGAGGTACCCTGATGTTTTGGGGTTGCTTTGCTGCCTCTGGCACTGGACTGCTTGACCGTGTGCATGGCATTATGAAGTCTGAAGACTATCAACAAATTTTGCAGCATAATGTAGGGCCCAGTGTGAGAAAGCTGGGTCTCCCTCAGAGGTCATGGGTCTTCCAGCAGGACAATGACCCAAAACACAATTCAAAAAGCACTAGAAAATGGTTTAAGAGAAAGCACTGGAGACTTCTAAGGTGGCCAGCAATGAGTCCAGATCTGAATCCCATAGAACACATGTGGAGAGATCTAAAAATGGCAGTTTGGAGAAGGCACCCTTCAAATATCAGGGACCTGGAGCAGTTTGCCAAAGAAAAATGGTCTAAAATTCCAGCAGAGGATTGTAAGAAACTCATTGATGGTTACCGGAAGCGGTTGGTCACAGTTATTTTGGCTAAAGGTTGTGCAACCAAGTATTAGACTGAGGGTGCCAATACTTTTGTCTGGCCCATTTTTGGAGTTTTGTGTGAAATGATCAATGTTTTGCTTTTTGCATCATTCTCTTTTGTGTTTTTTCATTTAAGACAAATTAAATGAAGATAATAATACCAAATAATTTGTGTTTGCAATCATTTTCAGGAAGAAAATGAGTATTATCTGACAGAATTGCAGGGGTGTCAATACTTTTGGCCATACCTGTATTGGGCAGGTAATGAACAGTGCCTTTGTATTCTCCACACATACCGCTTACAAATTATCACCAAAAAGGTCTATCTTTGTCTCATCAGACCAGAAAATCTTATTTCTCATAGTCTGGGAGTCCTTTATGTGTTTTTAGGAAACTCTATGCAGGCTTTCATATGTCTTGCACTGAGGAGAGGCTTCCGTCGGGCTACTCTGCCATAAAGGCCTGACCGGTGGAGGGCTCCAGTGATAGTTGAATTTGTGGAACTTTCTCCCATCTCTGGAGCTCAGCCACAGTCATCTTGGGGTTCTTCTTTACCTGTCTCACCAAGGCTCTTCTCCCACAATTGCTCAGTTTTGCTGGACAGCCAGGTCTAGGAAGACTTCTGGTTGTCCACACTTCTTCCATTTAAGGATTTCGGAGGCCACTGAGCTCTTGGGAACCTTGAGTACTACAGAAATTCTATTGTAACCTTGGCCAGATCTGTGCTTTGCCACAAATCTGTCTCTGAGCTCTTTGGCCAGTTCCTTTGACCTCATAATTCTCATTTGGTTTGACATGCACTGTGCGCTGTGAGATCTATAGACAGGTGTGTGACTTTCCAAATCAAGTCCTATCAGTTTAATTAAACACAGCTGGATACAATGAAGGAGTAGAACCATCTCATGGAGGAGCACAAGGAAATGGACAGCATGTGACTTAAATATGAGTGTCTGAGCAAAGGTTCTGAATACTTATGACCATGTGATATTTCAGTTTTTCTTTTTTAATAAATTTGCAAAAATTACTACATTTCTGTTTTTCTCCAGTCAAGATGGGGTGCAGAGTGTACATTAATGAGAGAAAAAAAACTTTTTTGAATTTACCAAATGGCTGCAATGAAACAGTGAAAAATTTAAAGGCGTCTGAATACTTTCCATACCCACTGTAAACATAGAGCGCTACCAATCTATGTGGCAGATGTACTGTGATGCACAATTAGGCAGCGGAGAGGTGGGCTGACGCTGATATATAAGGATGAGCCATACAATGGAGCCATAGCCCTGATGAAGGACTGTGTCCCTCGGAACACGTTGGCAAACTGACCCCTTCGCACACCCGTCCAATAGTTCACGTGACGTCATGATACACCACGCCCCCTGCTCATGGCGTTGCTACCGGTCGGAGCATGCCAGAAGCCGGCGCCTCTCTTTGTGCACCCAGGAGGATTGTTATCATTGGAGGACGCTCAAGAAACCTTTATCTCCTGGCACACTCATATCCCGCTCCCTGAGAGCCGCTGCACGCCATACCACCCATTGCAGCATAACTCCATTTCAGCGCGGTGAGTTATACCACTAGCGGCAGCACAAGTAAGGGCCACTCAAAACCAGTGTGATTGTCGCTTGTTCACACAACTCCTTCAATGGTGGTTTGTTAAGTGACCACATGGTTATTGTTCTTCTATTTCAGTGCAGTGATTATATTTTATTTTGCTAATCTGTACGCGACTTAGGAGTATACACAGACTGTCACACACATCACCAGCAGTTCTACCCCCTCCATCCTCTGTGAAGCATCAGTGTGTCCTTCTTTGCACATCTCAGTAATTAACAAAGAAAGTGGGAAAAAAAAAGATATATTGTACCAATAAAGACATTTTTAATTTTTATGAAAAAATAAAAAACAAACAAAAAAAAAGTACCCCACGTCCAGAGCGGACCGACCAATAAATCTGTCCCACCAGTTAACCCCTTCGGTGAACACCGTAAAATAAACAAAAAGGCAAAAAAATATATATTTTTCATAATACCACCGAACAAAAATTGGAATAAAACACGATAAAAGAAACAAATCTAAAAAATAGTACCGCTGAAAACACCATCCTGCAAAAAACACAAGCTGCCATACAGCTCAATCAGCAGAAAAAAGGGTACAGCTCTCAGAATAAAGGGATGCAAAATTAATTTGTTTTTCTATAAACGTTTTTATTGCATAAAAGTGCCAAAACATAATACAAAAACTATATAAATGTGATATTGCTGTAATCGTACAAGTGGAAGCATAAAGCTGCCTCATCAATTTTACCAAAAAAAAAAAATCGGAATAGAAAGCAATCAAAAAGTGTCATGTGCCCGAAAATGGTACCAATAAAAACGTCAGCTCGTCCTGCAAAAAACAAGCAGTCATCACTTGTTGGCAGAAATATGGAAAAATTATAGCTCTCAAAATACGGCGATGCAAAAACTAGTTTTTGGAAAACTCTTCCTGTGTAACAGCAGCCAAATATTTAAAAAAAAAATTGCTAGAGAACTGGTATTGCCCTAATCGCACCAACCAGAAAAATACATTTGTCTAATCACTTACACTGCACGAGAAACGGCGTTAAAAATAAAACCAAATTTTCACCTACGGTTGGTTACTTCATTCTGCCCCCCAAAGATCGCAATAAGGCTCAGCTCACATTTATCCTGCACTCTATATTGAGCACTTGCACCAGGGTTTCCATGTAAATCTCTGACATACGTGATTCAGACGTAATCCCCGGCGGAAGATTCCTTTCAATAAGGCAGAGGGGAGGCACAGGGGACGCAATCTGGCCTATAATCAGGCGGTGTCCGTCTTTTAAGGCGTGCATAATAGTGCTGTTGGCCACAGTTTTGTGCACCTCTGAAAAGGACAATGCTAAACAGAGGCCAGACGGAGCCCAGAGTAACTCTGCTGCCTCATTATAGTGAGCAGTTCCCTTGTGGGTTTCATCTGAGATTTATATGGAAACCCCGATGTAAATAAAACAGTGTAGAGCACCGGATAAATGTGATCCCAAATGTTATGTAAAATATTCCTAACAAAAGCTTCAAATCATTCCACAAAAAAGCAAGTCCCCACTCAGGTCTGTCACCTGTCAATTGAAATATAAGGGATATCCACATTTCTGGCAGTAAAAAAGCTCTGGAGAAGCAAAATGGCTCCTTGCTCCCTAAAAGAAATCCAGCGAATTCTGCGCTCCTAAATCCAAATGCTTCCCTCCCTTCTGAGCAGTGCATTGTGCCTGAATAGTAGTTTTCAACCACATATGGGTATGATTGTACTCAGCAGAAATTGCACAACAAATTTTCAGGTTCACTTTCTCCTGCTATCCTTTTGAAAATAAAAAAGAAATGGGGCTAAAAACATTTTTGGGTGAAAAATATATAATTTTTTTACATTTTCACAGACCAACGTTGTAAAATTCTGTGAAGCACTTGTGGATTAATGGTGCTCACCACACATCTAGATAAATTCCTTTGAGGAGTCTAGTTTCCAAAACGGTCACTTGTGGGGGTTTTCCTCTGTTTAGACACATCAGGGCCTCTCCAAAACGCAACATGACACCTGCAGACCATGCCATCAAAGTCTGCTTTCCAAAATACCACTCCTCTCTGAGCCCTGCCGTGCACTCAAACAGTAGTTTACTCCCACATATGGAGTATCTGCATACGCAGAAGAAATTGCACACATTTTTGGTTCCATTTTCTCTTGTTTTGTGAAAATGAAAAATTTGGGGCTAAAATAAAATTTGTGGGAAAAATGTGATTTTTTATTTTCACAGCTTTTCATTATGAACTTCTGTGAAGCCCACAGGGGTTCAAGGTGATCACAACTGATTTAGAGAAGTTCCCTGAGGGGTACTAGTTTCCAAAATGGTGTCACATGTGTTTTTTTTTTCCCTATTTAGGCACATACCATAATTTCCCTTGAGATCAATAAAGTGTATCGTATTGTATAAGGGACTCTCCAAACATGACATGGTGCCCGCTAAATATTCAAGCAATTTTTAATTTGAGAAAGTAAAATGGCGCTCCTTCCCTTTCAAGCCCTGCTGTGCACCCTGTTATGGCTGGCGGAACGCACTGAGTAAATATAGATGTCATTATTGGTGTGTTCGCAGCCCGGGGTCCACCGTGCAGGAGGAGAACATGCTGCTAGCAAATGGCACTATATGGCGGTATAAACGAGCTCTGTTACTTCACAGAGTTGCCGTGATAGAAAAGCACTGTGTCCTGTTAGCTCACAGGAGTACACAGCTAACTGCTGAGCTGATAGCAGTCAGTGGTCATGCAGTCAGAGAAGCACTCAAACAATTCCTCACCAGAGGTGCCGGTATTCTAGTGGCTTATTTCAGCCGGGCCCTGACCACAAGCATACATGACCACACTGGCGCAAAGCTCATGACAAAGATTGATACTAGCGCATAGCCGTGCAGCCATGCAAACCTTTTATAGTTGCAGCAACTTCAGGAACTTCCTAGAGGACCAGTGGGAGTTGCTTCAGGACCTGAGCGTGTGACCCCCGACCTCCAATGAGAGGTCTTCCCTTGGGCATGCTCAGAAGGGAGAAAGCAGGACTTAGTCCCAGAAGCTAGTCCTCGCTGCTGACCAGTACTAGCTATAATAGCAGAGCCTTGAAGAACAGCAGTAGCCTGATACAGAGTATCTGCCCAAGCCAGATGCTGGGACAGATATCTCCACTGAGCAGGCTCCACTGCGGCCAGAGAAGAATGGGAGACCACAGCGGAGATGGCTCAAAACTCCCCCTGTGCAGAGGCGGGAACTCGAGCCCTAACACCCAAACAGTAGTTTTTCTCCACATATTGGGTATCGCCGTACTCAGGAGAAATTACACAACAAATTTTTGGGTCCTTTTTTTCCCTGTTACACTTGTGAAAATAAAAAAAATGGATCTAATTTGATTTCCTTGGCTCATCTTTAGAAGGCATCACACCTCCCATCTCATGAAACAAATGTCCTGCTGTAATAACTTAAATGTTGTACCTTTGTCTTTGTAATCCTGCCTAAAGAGGGAGCATTTGTGCTCTGAAAGCTTGCAAACATATCTTTTTTGTCTGGTTAGCCAATAAAGGTATCACTCCGAGAAGACTTTTGTCATCGCTGGGCATAAAAGTATTTACATGGGTCTAAAAGTAAAATTTTTGTTAGAAAAAAAAAAAAAAAAAAAAGTTAAAAAGGTTCAATTTTTCCTTCCATTTTCCAAAAATTCCTGTGAAGCACCTAAAGGGTTCATAAACTTCTTGAATGTGGTTTTGAGCACCCTGAGGGATGCAGTTTTTAGAATGGTGTCACTTTGAGGGGTCTATATGACAGAAAACACCACAACGTCACATCAAATGTAATGTGGTCCTTTAAAAAAAAAATGGTTTTGTAAATTTTGTTCGAAAATAGAGAAATTAATGGTCAACTTTTAACCCTTAGAACTTCCTATCAAAAATAAATTGTTTCAAAAATTGTGCAGATATAAAGTAGATAAAAGTAGTCATGTGGGAAATGTTATTTATTAACAATGTTGTGTGACATGACTGATTTAAGGGCATACAAATTAAAAGTGAAAATTGCAAAATTTTCTACACTTTTTGCCAAATTTTCTTTTTTGTTTTCACAAATAAACAAAAGTCATATGGAAGAAATTTTAATTACCATCATGTAGTACAATAAGTAACGAGAAAACATTCTCAGAATCAGTGGAATCCATTGAAGCATTCCAGAGTTATTATAAATAATAAAATTGACACTGGTCAGAATTGTAAAATTTTGGCTTGATCATGAAGGTGAAAACAGTCATAAAGGTACCGTTACACTAAACGACTTACCAACGATCACGACCAGCGATACGACCTGGCCGTGATCGTTGGTAAGTCGTTGTGTGGTCGCTGGGGAGCTGTCACACAGACGGCTCTCTCCAGCGACCAACGATCCGGCGAACAACTTCGGCATCGTTGAAACTGTCTTCAACGATGCCGAAGTCCCCGGGTAACCAGGGTAAACATCGGGTTACTAAGCGCAGGGCCGCGCTTAGTAACCTGATATTTACCCTGGTTACCATTGTAAAAGTTAAAAAACAAAAACACTACATACTCACATTCCGATGTCTGTCACGTCCCCCGGCGTCCACAGGGTTAAAACTGCTTTCGGCAGGAGCGCTGCTAATGCACTCGCTGCTGCCGATAGCTTTCCCTGCACTGTGTCAGCTCTCGGCAGCAGCGAGTGCATTAGCAGCGCTCCTGCCGAAAGCAGTTTTAACCCTGTGGACGCCGGGGGATGTGACAGACATCGGAATGTGAGTATGTAGTTTTTTTTTTTTGTTTTTTTTTAACTTTTACAATGGTAACCAGGGTAAATATCGGGTTACTAAGCGTGGCCCTGCTCTTAGTAACCCGATATTTACCCTGGTTACCAGTGAACACATCGCTGGATCGGCGTCACACACGCAGATTCAGCGATGACAACGGGCGATCAGCGACCAAAAAAAAGGTCCTGATCATTCCCAGTGACCAACGATCTCCCAGCAGGGGCCTGATCGTTGGTCGCTGTCACGCTTAACGATTTTGTTAACGATATCGTTGCTACGTCACAAAAAGCAACGATATCGTTAACAAAATCGTTATGTGTGAAGGTACCTTAAGTGCTGGAGGGGTTAATGCTTATTTTAACTGTGATTTTATCAGGTGGTGCAGGCATCAGACAATGGCCAAAACATCTACAAGGCCATCAAGATCATTGAGCAAAGGGACAATGCTAAGGCTACTTTCACACTAGCGTCGGGCTACCGACGTTAGCAGTGAATGCGCCGCACAACGGGGGCAGCGGATGCATTTTTCCAGCGCATCCGCTGCCCCATTGTGAGGTGCAGGGAGGTGGGGGAGGAGTTCCGGCAGCGCATGCGCGGTCGGAAATGGCGGACCGTCGGAAGCAAAAAACGTTACATGTAACGTTTTTTGCTCCCGGCGGTCCACCACAACACGGCGCAACCATCGCACGACGGTTACGACGTGTGTCAATGCGTCGAAAAGCGTCGCTAATGTTAGTCTATGGGGCAAAACGCATCCTGCAGACAACTTTGCAGGATGCGTTTTTTCCCCTAAACGATGCATTGCGACGTATTGAAAAAAACGCTAGTGTGACAGTAGCCTTAAGCCCTAAGGCAAGAGGCGGATACTCCTGGGTGCCAAAGACTGTCCATTCTTGAGTCACCTTGATGCTGCTTTGGAGTCTTCGGTACAGATGTGTTTCCTTGCGCCATTCATATTTTCATAGTAACATACCGTAGTTAGTAAGGCCGAAAAAAGACATTTGTCCATCCAGTTCAGCCTGTATTCCATCATAATAAATCCCCAGATCTACGTCCTTCTACAGAACCTAATAATTGTATGATACAATATTGTTCTGCTCCAGGAAGACATCCAGGCCTCTCTTGAACCCCTCGACTGAGTTCGCCATCACCACCTCCTCAGGCAAGCAATTCCAGATTCTCACTGCCCTAACAGTAAAGAATCCTCTTCTATGTTGGTGGAAAAACATGTACTACATATAGCCAGGGATAATATGTATATCTTGCGCTTTATTTCCAGAGCCAAGCCTATTTTATCATTGAGAATGTCTGGTAGCAACCTTCAGTTACTTATTAAAATGAGCAGCAAATTGAACATGGAAAATACACGGCAAGTATCTAACAATGAAACAAATTAAAAAATATAGGGAAAAATCCTGACTATTAAAAGTAATAAGGTGATTTTAAAAGGCAGACAACACGCATAGTAACTCATCCCACCCACAAAATACTCTCTAAGTCACACTTTTTTCATCCACATATATGCACTATGTGTGATATACTCCTGTGGTTTTTCTGTTTGTCTAGAGTGGTTAAGAAACTCGCTGATTCCGACAACGGAACACTCCAAAAATCAGAATGCGGCCAGTGCATTTCAGAGCTCTGCTGTCTGAATTGCTGGGAATCCTACCACTTGGATCCCCATCAATCAGTAAGTTACTACTTATCCTATGGGAATGTTATAACTTCCAATGCTGGGAATAATCCTTTAAGTTTTATATGCAGTCAATAGGTTATATTACAGATTATAATACACTTTTACTTCAGGATGATTTCAGGTCATTGAGACTAAATAGTCTCCTTTTTTCATCAGGTTTATCACAAGAGATAGTTTGTGGCCTCCAGTTCCTCCACGGGCATGGCATCGCCCACCGGTGAGACAAGACTATTTTTACTGTCCTGGGAATGTCATTGATATCTGTGGGCTGTGTCTGGTAATGTAACTTGTGTCTATTCATAAGAATGAGGCGGAGCGGCAATACCAGACGTAGCCATGAACAAGAGTGGTGCCATTTCTACAGATGAATCCAATCTCTTCTACCAGTCAATTCTTGTACTCAGCATCACTTTTCAGAGGTTACAGAGAATGTGTGAACATCAAGTGATACATTTTCATTTTTCTTTGCAGAGATTTCAAACCATCTAACATCATGGAAAATAAAGATGGCTATACCTGAATTATAGCTCTTGGGTTGGCGAGAGACCTTCTGATCACATCCAGTAAGTTCTATGGCCGGAAGGGAACTTTCAGCTACATGGCCCTAGAAGTGCTCCTGGAAAAAGCATACAATGTAGCAGTACACTGGTGGAGCCTGGGAATAGTGGTGTCCCAAATGTCATCTGGACATTCCCTATTTTACAATGGCGCCACGAAGCAAACAGTCTACATGTCAACCACCACCAAGGAGGCAAAATTTCCAGCATGGCTAGAGGTTGACTTGAAACATCTAATAAAGAAGCTGCTACGGAAATCTCCAGAAAGGCACCTGAGTGTCAGGGAACATCAGAGACCACCCATGTTTAGAGCCTATCTGGTAGGAGGAACTAGAGGAGAGGAGGACAGGGCTGCATTTTATACCTTTCCATGTAAGTGAAGACTTATCACAAAAAGATTTTAGGATTAACTCACTAGGACGATAACCATAGTGAGAATTGTGAGAATACGTACAGAAACAGTCCACTTACAGTATATTGGATGCCACGTAACAGAATATAGTAAGCAATGCTGCAGATGTCGAATGCCTGAACACTATATTGCCCTATACCAGTAGATGCACAGCGGTGGGTGGTGAAGTGCCGATACCAATATAGATGAGCCGACAATACATTATACCGACTCATAAAACGTTACCTTCAGTAAATGGATGCTGAAATGTTTCTAGAGAATATTGAGGAGTGTTCAGCTTAGAGCACGCGTGTCAGGGTGATTCATGGTATGGTAGGTAGTTATATGCATCCATGTCAGGTGTATAGAAGAGGAGAGGAGAGAAATTGCCATTGTTATATTTATGTGCACATCTTTCTGTTGCAGCATGTTCTGGAGTATTGCATGCCACAACTTTCACATGTGAAATCACATTTCTCATCCTCACAAAAAGGACAAGGGATTCCTAATAAAGGTTTTTTTTCTTTTACTTGCGATACCTCATAAGTAATCTATACCATTAAATGTCCCTGTGGCCCGGTTCATGTGGGGGAAACTACACAAGCTGTACGTGATAGAATCTCACAACACAAATCTAGCATTAGATGCAAAAGAACTCATCTCCCACTACCGTTCCATATCCAACAAAAAAGCCATAGTGTAGCACAACTGAAGTTTTAAGTTTTGGAACAAATGCCACCACCCAGAAGGGGCCAGAACAGGGTGAAACAACTCAAAAAAGGGAGGCATACTGGATACACAGATAAACCATAGAATTGAGGAGTCTCAATATGAGATTATGACTAGTGATGAGCAAGTATTACACGTTGCTCATGTTTTCCTGAGCACGCTCGGGTGGTCTCCGAGTATTTGTAAGTGCTCGGAGAATTAGTTTTCCTTGCCACAGCTGCATGATTTGTGGCTACTAGACAGCTTGATTACATGTGGGGATTAAATCATATAAAACCCCATAGAAATTCTTTATTTCAAAAATGTTAAAAAACCACCAACCTGTGGTCTTCTCAAAACATCACAAAAAACACACCGTGAAAAAACTGGTTGGAAGAACTAGTAACCCTACAGTAATATCTGAACTGGTACCTGCCTACCTGCGGGGGTTGGCGCCCTAGGGGAAACGTTGTGGCGCCCCCACTCCACGGCGGCTGGCCCTACGGTCCCTGTTGAACCCTAAATAGTCCAGGGTCCCACTACCCAATAGTATGTTTAAAGGAACCACTAACGACTATACATAAACACTCCTATAGCTAAGGGTTAACTAGACCCCAAACCGTGCCATAAAAACAATAAGGAACATGTGGGAGAGGAGATAGATAAAGGCAGCCTTGGAGCAATTAATATCTACTCCACTACACATATAATGATACCATCAGTATGCTGCACATATGCTTTGGACTGGTATACACAAATACACTTTGCCTAAAGTCCATAAGGGGTTAACCCCCCTGAAAGGACGACCCATTGTGTCTGGGGTGGGATCTTTGACGCAAAACTGTGGTCTCTATGTGGATGAGATCCTCCGTCCGTTTGTTGTATCAATTCCCTCTTACCTAAGAGATACAACGGACCTGCTGAAAAAATTAGAGGGGCTCTATCTTGATGAGAACTCGTGGCTAGCTTCTATAGATGTAGAAGCTCTTTATAGTAGCATTCCACATGAAGCAGGGATTGAGAGTATACATCATTTTCTTCAAACAGAGGTCGGTGGCATGTGGTGAACATAACTGGTTCACAGAGGTCCTCCTGAGGTTCATACTTACCCACAACATGTTTAAATTTGATGGAAAATACTACCACCAGCTCAGGGGCACTGCAATGGGGTGCCCTGTCGTACGCAAATTTGTTCCTGGGCTGGTGGGAGGAGATCCTGGTGTTTGGTGATACGGTCAAATGGTGGCATGAATTGGTGGCAATGTGGCTCAGGTTTATAGATGATGTTTTTGTGGTGTGGACAGGAACTAAGCACCAGTTTGAAACATTCATCAATGATTTGAACATCAATGATATTGGCCTGAGATTCACATTTGAAATCGATAAGGAAGAATTGGCGTTCCTTGATGTGAAAATTAGAAAAGGATTGAATGGGGGATTAACAACAAGCATCTATCGGAAGCCAACAAGTACCAATAATCTTCTGAACTGGAATAGCCACCATCCGCTACCGTTAAAAAGAGGGATCCCTAAAGGGCAGTTCATGAGGTTGAGGAGAAACTGCTCGGATGTGAGAACGTTCCATAGTCAATTGAGGGACATGCTTAATAGATTCAAAGAAAAAGGTTACCCCAGACATGTCCTGGATTCGGCATATCAGGGGGCGGCTAATCTAGATAGACAACAACTGCTGCATAAGCAAAATAGATCGGATGACAGAACAAAAGATGTCATCAGAATTATAGGGACGTATGATCACCAGCATCAAAGAGTAAGGAGGTTATCAACAGACACTGGGACATCCTCAAAATGGACCCAGATCTTAGTGACCGGTTGGGTACACATCCAGACATCACTTTCAGAAGGGGCAAGTCACTTAAAGACACTTTGGTTCATAGCCACTATACGAGACCCAGAGCAGTTGGTACGTGGCTTGATAGGAGACCATGTGGTTTTTTCCGGTGTGGTGATTGTCAAATGTGCAAGTATATGAAACCTGGTAAGGCCTTTTCCAGCTCTTCTACGGGAAAGGTATTTTACCAGAGGGACTTTTCCAACTGTAAATCCACAGGGGTTGTTTATATGGCTACCTGTCCGTGCCCTAAGGACTACATTGGTAAAACGAAAAGGGAGCTGCGTAGAAGGGTGGGTGAACACTTGGGAGATGTGAGAAACAATAGGGATACCACCCTGGCAAGACATCTGAGAGAGAAACATCCTGGAGATAGGTCCAATATTAGGTTTGCGGTTATTGAAGTGGTAAAACCAAGCCCGAGAGGGGGCAACTTTGATAGAAAAATTCTGCAAAGGGAATGTGAGTGGACATTCCGGATGGACGCAATGGCCCCTAAGGGGCTGAATGAGCAGCTATCCTTTGCTTGCTTCCTATAGATGTTTATCTGTTGGTTCGATTTTTCCATATGTTCTGCAATGGCCCCCTGATGGGCTTAAGAGATAGATAGTCAGTCGTTCCCCTGTGTGGCACCCCTAGGGGTATTTGCCACAAAAATAGTTACTGACAGTAAGTACAAATACTAAAATAGCAAGACTGCACTACCACCTCCGGCCAGAAGGGGGAGCTCCAGAGACTCCCCTTGATCCATTCTGGTCTGAGAGAAGAAATGGCAGTTGGGCCAAGGAGCTGATGGTGAGAGGTCATACAGTTGAATCTCTAACAGCCCTGTGACTGTTACCAGGCCTAAATCACCGGCCTGAGGAGAAGAGGGATAGACAAAAAGGACATTGTGAGAACCGGGTAGCATTAATCACTACCCAGAACAGGCGCAAAGACGGATACCGGATCCGTGGCTGTATTCATTATATATAATACAGCAACCGGAAAAACGTGAGGTGATATCAGCTTCACTAGGGTCGGATGCAGCAACAGACACAGAGTTCAGCGGTACTCCCAGAGGGGGTAAACCGATAAAAGGACTCGGGTTGCCCGTCGAACCAGGACCCGGAGGGGACAGATTGGGCCGGCAGCCAGTTCACATACAGCAGCAGGGCCACACAGAAATTGCGCACAATAAGAGGCGAAGACCCCGGCAGGGTCAAAGTAACTCAGAGTTCCCATACAGACTCCGGTGACAGGACTGGTTGTAAATCCTTTTATGTTAAAGTAAACTTGGTTAAACGTTTCAGTGCCTCAGTCTTTCATTTGGACAATAGCCATCTATCCAGGATCGAGATCGTCACCGCTGGGAGAACCTGCTGCTGATCAAGTAAGTGCCTGTCCCCTCATGATACCCCTTACACTGTGCATTGCCTGAGGCCACAGCACCGGGTCAAGCAACCCGTGACATCCCCCTCAAGAGACAGACTCCATTGGTCCGGTGCTGGGTATCCCGGTCTCCTGGGCGTCACAATTGGCGTCACGAACAGGATCTAGCCAGCCCGTATACCGGGTATTGTGTGCCGTGATTGGAGCCCAAAACTGTGAAAACTGGGATGAAAAATCTTGAAAATTGACTTTATTAAAGAAAAATCCATTCCCCATTGAAAACTATTGAAAGTGACTTTTCCCCATTGGTTATAATGGAGTAAAGATGGCCGCCATCCCCTGAGGTAATCACTTCATAACCGTTAGGCACGAGACTGTTAATTGAGCTACGCCATCACCTGAGCCCCAGTCTAACTGAAAAACTTCAGAATCCGCCATTACAGAGCGCGGTGGGTGGGAGCAGCAGGGGGCGTGTCATTGTGGGCGGCACCAAGCTGAGCGCTCTGACATCAGAGCAAGGGGAAAATCGATCCTGCTGCACAGCGGAACGAATCTACACTATCCCGACGGAAGCGGAGGACCGGAAGGGTCCGGATTAACCAAGGGGGCACAGTATGTCGCAGCACGGAGACGCCGCAGCACTCGGCAACGCTAATGCAGCTGAAAGACAGAGTGTCAATAGAGAGTCCGGCAGCGCAGCGGTGCAAGGAGTGGCGCCCATCATGCCGCTGCTGATGCCATATACCCCGGGTGGCCCATGGCTTCCAATGTATGAAGGTGAGCCTAATACCCTTGACGATTTCAGAGAAAAGATGCTGGCCCATTTTGACATGTTCCCTGTGGGTGAAGTTCAGCGTGTTAGTCTCCTGATGATGCAGTTAAGTGGCCATGCTAAGCGAGAAGTCACAGCATGGGCAGCTGATCTAAAAGGCACTGTTGAACGCATATTTGCTGGATTAAAAGCTACATTTGAAACCACGGCCAGCAGCAAAGCTAAAATACGATTCTTTAGTTGCAAACAAAAAGCTAATGAGGGCGTGAGAGACTTTGCCTTAAACCTGCAGGAAGCCCTTAAATCACTTACACTGGCTGAACCCATTTTTAACACCGGAGCGGATAAACTGCTAAGAGATCAATTTATTGAGGGACTCTACACCCCTTCTCACCGGGGGCATGTGAGCATGCTTGTTTTTAAGAACCCTGAATTGACATTTGCCCAATTAAAGGAGAGCACTATACGTCTCCAGCTGGCAGAGGCACCTCGGGATCAGGATCCTGCGCAACCCATGGCAGAGGCACCTCAACAACAGGGAGTGCCAGTGACATCAGCTATGTCTGTGGCCATTGCTAAGCCCCTGGGGCCCAGTACTAATGAGGCTCTTCAACAAAAGCTTGACTCTTTAGCTGATGTTGTTGCTTCAATGGCTAAAACCATGCAGGAGATGAGAGGACACAAGATGGAGTTGGCAAACTGTAGAGAGGATGTTCCATGGATGAGACCCCGGAGATACCCGACATGGAGAGGACGACCCCGCGACCGCTACCAACCGGATGGACAGCCTATTTGCCGCCGTTGCCAGCAGCCGGGCCACTTTGCACGAGATTGTGATTTAAACGGGAATCCCCTGGGAATGCGGGCCGCTTCGCAGGAATGAACTTTCAAGGCCCAACACCCTGGCACGACAGGTACATCGGAGGACGACCCATTATCCCTATCGTGCTGGACGGAATTCCCCTCAACGCTTTGCTGGACACAGGTTCCCAGATTTCATCTATACCGTATATCCTTTATAAGAGGTACTGGGCTGATGCAGATATTGATAAAGGGCCCTCTGATGTTGAACTAGATATATGGGCCAGTAATGGTAAGTTGGTACCGAAACTAGGATTCAGGGAGATGACCATAAAGATTGGTAAAGTAGAACTGAAGAAACAGGGTATAATTGTTGTTGATGTTGACTGGCGGAACTGTGAACCAACTGTATTGATAGGAATGAATGTGTTAGAGAACTGCTTTTCCGAAGTCATTTCTGTCTTACAGCAAATTGATGAAACTGCCCAATCCTGCCAGCAGAGAGTTCTCCGTAGGGAAATAAAAGTATTGATGTTAAGGCAACAGGTAGAAGTTGCAGGTGGAGAAATCGGCAGTGTGAGGGTAAGTGATCCAACATCTATTGTAATCCCACCAAAAACAGAAATGCTGGTATGGTGTAGAGCAGCCATTGGTACTAAGGGACGAGATTATCAAGCCTTAATAGAACCAGTGTACACCGACAGCAGGCCCACTATACTCACAGCACGAGGGATAGTCGAGGTACACCGGGGACGAGTGCCGGTACGACTTTTGAACTGTGGAGAGGAAGAGGTCACTTTGCCAAGGTATGCTACAATGGCAAAGCTATATACTGTTGACAACAATGCCATCACAACCATTGAGCCCTTAGAACCAACCTGTCAGGTGGAAGGCAATGGCTCAGATGGAGAAATGGAGGATTGGTGCCAACAGCTACACGTGGGCATAAATTCAACACCTACCCATCAAAAACAAGGGGTGTATAGGCTAGTGACGGAATATGAACAAGTCTTCAGTAAACACCCATTGGACTTCGGACGGATAGAAGGGGTAGAACACACAATCCCCACCAGTGACCATCCCCCAATAAAAGAAAGATATAGACCCATACCGCCCGCTCACTATCAAATGTGCAAAAGATATGCTGAGGGAGATGAAACAGGCCGGGGTAATAAGAGACAGCTGTAGCCCCTGGGCGGCCCCTCTAGTGATTGTCAAAAAAAAGGACGGAACCATGAGAATGTGCATAGACTACCGGAAGATTAATAACATCACCCATAAAGACGCCTACCCCTTGCCTAGGATAGAAGAGTCCTTAACTGCTTTGAAATCTGCTAATTATTTTTCCACCTTAGACTTAACAAGCGGGTATTGGCAAGTCCCTGTGGCTGAGCGAGATAAGGAAAAGACGGCATTCACCACACCAATGGGTCTATGTGAATTTAATCGCATGCCGTTCTGACTCTGCAACGCATCCGGTACCTTCCAGCGGCTGATGGAATGCTGCCTCGGACACAAGAACTTCGAGACCGTCCTCCTGTACCTAGATGATGTGATCGTCTACTCAAAGACTTACGAACAACACTTAATAGACCTGGCAGAAGTGTTCGAAGCCTTATCCAGGTATGGCATGAAAGTCAAGCCATCCAAATGTCACCTTCTCAAGCCAAAGGTACAGTACCTGGGACACATCGTGAGTTCGGAGGGAGTAGCACCAGATCCCGAGAAAATAAGCGCCATAAGGGATTGGCCAAGACCTACCAGCGCAAAAGAAGTGAGACAATTCCTGGGATTGGTGGGTTACTATCGCAGATTTATAAAAGGATTTACCAAGTTGGCAGCACCCTTGCAAGACACCTTGGTAGGGCAGACGAAGAAACCTTCAAACCGAAACCCTCCTTTTCAGTGGAACGACGAAAGGGAAGACTCCTTTGAACAACTAAAGAAGGCACTAACCGGAGAAGAGGTTCTGGCATACCCAGATTACCATCAACCTTTCATCCTCTACACCGATGCCAGTAATGTGGGACTAGGAGCGGTGCTGTCACAAAAGCAAGAAGGTCGGGAGAAAGTCATCGCCTTTGCAAGTAGAAAGCTCCGGCCTACTGAAAGAAATTCAGAAAATTACAGCTCCTTCAAATTGGAACTACTGGCAGTAGTTTGGGCTGTGACGGAGCGTTTCAAACACTATCTGGCCGCTGCAGAATTTATTGTCTATACTGACAACAATCCGTTGACCCACCTGGACACAGCCAAATTAGGTGCGTTAGAACAGCGATGGATAGCCCGGTTATCTAATTACAACTTCAAGATCAAGTATCGAGCAGGTCGCAAGAATGGAAATGCCGATGCCCTATCCCGGATGCCACACTTGAGAGATGTAGAAGAAGAAACAGGGGAGCTTGAAGAAATTGAACTACCAGCCTTCCATCATCCCAAGGCAAAACATCATCAGTCAAGTACCTATCAGAAACAACAAGAGGTGAATTTTAATCCGTTAGCACACCATAGATGGGCTGACACCCAAGACAGCAATCCGGCTGTGAAGTTGGTGAAGGAACTGTTAACTGAGCAAAGTGCATATCCCGATGAGGATGCCCCAGAAGAGACGCATCAACTCTGGAAAGAGAGAGGCAAAATGTTCCTGTATCAAGGGAAGCTCTGTAGAAGGTACACCAATCCGAAAACACATGAATTGGTTTGGCAGATTATCGTGCCTAAACAAGATGTCAAGATGGTCCTCGAAGCTTACCATAATGGTGCTGGTCACTTCGGTTGGAAAAAGTTAGAAGTACTTCTAAGAGAAAGATTTTATTGGGTCGGGATGAGAAAATCAATCGAACAGTGGTGCAGAAATTGTGGCCCGTGCAACCTCAGAAGAAACGATCAAAAGAACCAAAGAGCACCACTGCAGCCCATAATCACCAAACAACCACTTGAACTTGTAGCCATGGACCACGTGAAGTTGACACCAAGCCGGTCTGGCTATGTCTATGCCTTGACCATCGTGGACCATTATTCACGCTTCTTGGTAGTAGTACCCGTAAAAGATCTGACAGCAAAAACAGCAGCCAAAGCGTTCCAAACGTACTTTTGTAGACCCTATGGATATCCGGAACAGGTTCTCACCGACCAAGGTACAGCCTTTGAATCAGAGATCTTCAGAGAATTCTGTAATATGTATGGTTGCAAAAAGATCCGGACGACGGCCTATCATCCACAAACAAACGGCTTATGCGAGAAGATGAACCATATTGTAATAGAACTACTAAAGACTTTACCTGAGGCAGAAAGGAATCAATGGCCAGAGAAATTGCCTGACTTGGTGGATCTGTATAATCATGTCCCGGTGAGTTCCACCAATTGCACCCCAGCTTACCTTATGCGTGCAAGACCCGGCCAATTACCAATCGATCTAGAAATGGGAATTCTGAAACCAGACGCAGAAGTCCAAGACTCCAATTGGGATATCATACGGCAAAAGCAGTATCGCCAAGTGCAAGAGTGTGGAAAGAAGCCTTCAGCAAACTAGAGAAAGACAAGAGCGAACTTTCAACCAGAATGCTCTAGCGACCCCATTAAGACCAGGTGACCAAGTGCTCAAGAGAAATCGTCGAACCAATAAACTGGACAATCAGTGGGAAGCCGTACCCTACACAGTTTTACCAACAAGAGTGGATAATCCTAAAATGTGTCTCATTAGCAAAAACGGAGGCTTAACATCTGTACTAGTGTCAAGAGACAATCTTAAATTATGTCCGGAAGCATTGAAAGAGCCAGACGTTGTCCAGCCAGAACCAGAAGTTATTCAACCCATACAGGTTCAACCAGTAAAGGAAAAAGAAGAGGAAGTGTATCACACCTGTATAGGAGACTTTCCCAAAACCCTACTAACATACCATGGTGCAGTAGTGGTTCCCATGGTGGCCTTTTACCCAACACCAAACCCAATACCAGAAGTCCCAAGACAGGAAGAGGCTGACCCCGTACTACAGGAGGTTCCAGGCCAGGAAGAACAGATTCCTGGTCAGAGTAATCCCATTCACGGTGGACTTGCCAACTCCATAGTCGTGGAATTATCTTTAGCAGAGCGGGCAGATACTACATCCGCAGTAGATGTAGACAGTAGTACACCACATGAAGAGACACCGCTATTACGTAGATCACAGCGTAGTACCCAGGGTCAATTACCGGCCAGGTATGCAGATTACCAACTATAAAGCTCATAATGTGAATTGTATATATGTTATGCCGTATATAGTTAAACAGAAAATGTAGTATAGTCATTGCTATCAGTCTGCAACGTTTAAGCCCAGTGCCTACAGAGACTTGTCTGTATGAACTTATTGCATATTCTTGAACTTTTTATCAGCCCGGAGGCACTAAATCAAAGCTCCGGAAAGACTGCTTTTTGAACTTTGCTTTTTGCTCTTTTTGAACTTTCTTTAGACTTTATATTGATAACTCCGTTGGAAAAATGGAACTAAATTCCTGGACACTAAGTACAGTGCCGTTACTAATACCTTCAAGGATAGAACTGTATTAATGGACACTATTTGAAGTGACTTTTTACAGAACTCTATTTTTGTTTCCTTGAGTGGTTTTTGTAACTTTTCTTTTTTAAGACTCTGTACATATTAATTGTTATTTCAAAATGTTATTGTCCCACAGTCCCGGAGTACTGTTCTTAACTAAGGGGGAATGTGGCAACCCTAGGGGTATTTGCCACAAAAATAGTTACTGACAGTAAGTACAAATACTAAAATAGCAAGACTGCACTACCACCTCCGGCCAGAAGGGGGAGCTCCAGAGACTCCCCTTGATCCATTCTGGTCTGAGAGAAGAAATGGCAGTTGGGCCAAGGAGCTGATAGTGAGAGGTCATACAGTTGAATCTCTAACAGCCCTGTGACTGTTACCAGGCCTAAATCACCGGCCTGAGGAGAAGAGGGATAGAGAAAAAGGACATTGTGAGAACCGGGTAGCATTAATCACTACCCAGAACAGGCGCAAAGACGGATACCGGATCCGTGGCTGTATTCATTATATATAATACAGCAACCGGAAAAACGTGAGGTGATATCAGCTTCACTAGGGTCGGATGCAGCAACAGACACAGAGTTCAGCGGTACTCCCAGAGGGGGTAAACCGATAAAAGGACTCGGGTTGCCCGTCGAACCAGGACCCGGAGGGGACAGATTGGGCCGGCAGCCAGTTCACATACAGCAGCAGGGCCACACAGAAATTGCGCACAATAAGAGGCGAAGACCCCGGCAGGGTCAAAGTAACTCAGAGTTCCCATACAGACTCCGGTGACAGGACTGGTTGTAAATCCTTTTATGTTAAAGTAAACTGGTTAAACGTTTCAGTGCCTCAGTCTTTCATTTGGACAATAGCCATCTATCCAGGATCGAGATCGTCACCGCTGGGAGAACCTGCTGCTGATCAAGTAAGTGCCTGTCCCCTCATGATACCCCTTACACTGTGCATTGCCTGAGGCCACAGCACCGGGTCAAGCCACCGGTGACATCCCCCTCAAGAGACAGACTCCATTGGTCCGGTGCTGGGTATCCCGGTCTCCTGGGCGTCACACCCTGTAAATAGTTATATACAGACTTTTATATCCTGTTTTTGGTTGTGTGTTTTTCTAGTCCACTTATTCTTCATTTTCCCATTCAGTTGTTTTTGTGGAAAAATTAGTTTGACATCTCCATGAATTAAAATGTTGGCAATGTTTACATTATAAGTAAGCAACCCCTTTGTAGGGTGTGTGGCATAGATCAGTGTGCCTGTAACATTTTTATATTTATAAAAAATCCTCTGGTATATGGTTCGGTATATATGATAATGAGCAGGCCGGTGATCTAGTATTTTACATCTGTTATGACTGTCATTTTTTGGTGTCATGCTGCCAGCTGATAGATGTTTTGCTGGTTAAAGAGAAGTAGGGGTTAATATCTAACCCAATTAGAATAATTATCTCTTCGATATCTATGATAATCCAATCATAATTTTAATAGTATTCAGGATTTTGTAACTGTCAAAATATTCTCTTGTTATTGGAGCGCGATATGCGTTCCATTTAAAAAGAAGTGACATCATATCGGGGGCGTTCATTTGTATGTGATCACCGCTATTAGCGTATCTGGCTAGGAGTGATGGTCGGGCTGGAGCGCAAAGGGCGTTTCTTGTGAGTACGCAAGTGCATGAAGCCTTTTACCATTTGCTCAGTAGTTCTGACAGGAAAGACACGGGCTGTAACGGACATGCGCGGGAGCTTCAGCTGATATCGAGAGATTTGCTCTGCGTACCAGTGATCCTATATGTGCGCTTCACTGTGATTATGCGCAATAGGTCTCACAGTGATCGAGGATGTGACGTACTTGCGCGGTATGTTCGTTTTATATCGCGAGATTTCCTCTGCATACCACAGGGATTCTGTATAGTGCGTTGGCCCATGTATGCGCTTCATCTTGATTCTGCGCAATAGGCCTCCTAGGTCTCGAAGATGTGATGTAGGCGTACCGGAAATGGGAGGTCTTTACAGCACGGGCCGATCATTTAAATCAGAGGTAACTGCATCGTTTCTTGAACCTTATCTGATATCATCGGGACACATGTTTGGAGATCAGGGCCTCCTGATGAGGCGAAACGCGTTGAGGCGGTACTGGGGAGAGGTGGACTACATGCTGAAGCTGGATGAGTATATTAATAGCCATGTTGAAATCTGAAGGCATACTCACCAGCGTATTTGTGTATACCAGTCCAAAGCATATGTGCAGCATACTGATGGTATCATTATATGTGTAGTGGAGTAGATATTAATTGCTCCAAGGCTGCCTTTATCTATCTCCTCTCCCACATGTTCCTTATTGTTTTTATGGCACGGTTTGGGGTCTAGTTAACCCTTAGCTATAGGAGTGTTTATGTATAGTCGTTAGTGGTTCCTTTAGACATACTATTGGGTAGTGGGACCCTGGACTATTTAGGGTTCAACAGGGACCGTAGGGCCAGCCGCCGTGGAGTGGGGGCGCCACAACGTTTCCCCTAGGGCGCCAACCCCCGCAGGTAGGCAGGTACCAGTTCAGATATTACTGTAGGGTTACTAGTTCTTCCAACCAGTTTTTTCACGGTGTGTTTTTTGTGATGTTTTGAGAAGACCACAGGTTGGTGGTTTTTTAACATTTTTGAAATAAAGAATTTCTATGGGGTTTTATATGATTTAATGTTTACTTACCCTTGTGCAATACGAAATTTTTGAGACATATTCTACATGTGGGGATTCCCTAGCAACCAGGCAACCCCGACATGTACTCAGGCTGGCTAGCAGCCATAAATCATGCAGCTGGGTCAACAAAAACTAAATCTCTGAGCACTTACAATTACTAGGAGACCACCCGAGCGTGTTCGGGAAAACCTGAGCAACAAGTATACTCGCTCATCACTAATTATGACACACCTAGTTTCCTTTGGCCTCCTCTTTGTGAATACATTCCCTTACGTGCCTCTCCAATTATGGAGTATATTGGGCTTAATACCCATCCTCTAGTTTTCTCTACATGGAGATGTAACTTTGAAACCATCTGACATTCCTTGTCTAGTACCCAGCCTGTCTCTAACACTTTTACTTTTCTTCCCACAGAACCATTGATAAGACACAGTATCTGACATCTTCTCTTGGCACCTATAGTATAGTATTGCACGTCCTATCCATTTTCCTTTGTAAATTAGCTGGACTTTGGGAGGATAAACAATATCATTTTTGCCATCTTTGACTAATGCTTATTTTCCCTGTGATTTCCTTGGGTGATGCTGGCATCAGTCCATGGCCAAAACATCTACAAGGTCATTAAGATCGTTGAGAAATGGGACCATGCCAATGCTTTACGGCGAGAGGTGGACACTCCTGGCACCAGAGACTGTCCATTCTTGGGTCATCTGGGTGCTGCTTTGGAGTCTCAGGTACAGAGGGGGATCTCCTTGCTAGATTCATAATTTCCATGAAAAACATGTTCTACATATAGCCAGGGAAAATATGCATATATTGTGCTTTAGTTCCAGAGCCAAGCCTATGTCATCATGGAGTATTTGTCCAGTGGCAGCCTTGAGTCACTAATTAAAATGAGCGGCAAACTGAACATTGAAACCACACGGCGAGTATCTAACAATGAAACAAACTGCAAATATGGGGAAAACCTTAACTGTTGGAGGGAATAAGGTGACTTTTAAAAGGCAGGCAACTCCGGTATTGACTGATCCCCCCCAAAAAAAAAAAAAAAAAATCTAAGAGCATTACATCACACTTTTTTCCTCCACATAGGGCATATGTGTGTGATATATTCATGTGGCTTTTCTGATTGCTTCTTAATTCTTTAAGGGACTGGTCGAGAAGGACTGGCGACGGATTGGCAGTGTGAATACAAGGCCACTGCATTTCAGAGCTCTGCTCTCTGAATTGATGGGAATCCTATCAGTTGAACCCCCAATCAGTAAGTTACCACCTATCTTCTTTGGGGATGTTACAGTTGTGGCCAAAAGTATTGACACCCCTGCCAACACTTGCTAGGTGCCACAGGTAAGTTACAGGTGCTGTTAATTACACAAATTAGAGAAGCATCACATGATTTTTCGAACAGTGCCAATACTTTTGTCCACCCCCTTTTTTAGGTTTGGTGTGGAATTATATCCAATTTGGCTTTAGGACAATTATTTTTGTGTTTTTTCATTTAAGACAAATTAAATGAAGATAATAATAACAAAGAGTGTGATTGCAATCATTTTCAGGAAGAAACTGAGTATTATCTGACAGAATTGCAGGGGTGTCAATACCTTTGGCCACAACTGTATAACTTTCAATGCTGGGAATAACCCTTTAAGTTTTACTATGCAGTCAATATGTTATCATAAGTTTTTACTTCAGGATGAGTTTATGTAATTGATACTAGTCTCCCTTTTTCATTTTGTGGCCTTCAGTTCCTCCATGGGCACACCATCGCCCATCGGTAAAAGATTACTTTTTTTCTGTCTTGGGAACATCATTGATATCCATGGGCTATGTCTGGTACTGATACTTGGGTATATTCACATGAATGAGGCGGAGCAGCAATACCAGACATAACCATGAACAAGAGTGCTGCCATTTCTACAGATAGATCCAATCTCTTATACCAGTCTCTACTTGTATTGAGCATCACTTTTCGGATGTGACCTGTGGTTGCAGTATATGTGAACACTTAGTGATACATTTTAACTTAAATTTTCTTTGCAGGAGATTTCAAACTAACATCATGCAAAATAAATATGGTCACGTCCGAATTATAGATTTTGGGTTGGCAAAAGACCATCTGACCACGTCCAGTAAGATCTATGGCCGGAAGGGAATTTTCCGCTTCATGGCCTCAGAGGTAGGTATATACATACATGTCAGGTGTAGAGAAAAAGAGGAGAGACATCACCTTTTTTATATTTCTGTACACCTCTTTCTCTTGCAGCACGTTCTGGAGTAAACCATCTGGATTGGCTGGAAGATAAACCAGCTCTTGACCGTGTTGAACTTCTAATTTTTGCCACCAAGCTGGACTCAGTAGGATGAACCCGCACCACCTGCCCAGAACATTGTGCCTCCTCCACCCGCTCCTTGTGTACCTGACCTCGGCTTGCTCTGGACTGCGACCCTCTCTGCCGATTTAGTGCCATGAAATAACATCAGATTGCTGTACTAGGCTCTTGGCTCCGAATTCTCCAACCTCAACATGTCTTCAAGACATAGATTCCTTTGGCTCTGAATAACTATTTCCAGCTAACACAAGTCCAGAAGAAATACCAACATATAGTCTTGGAACCAGATTTCCATCTTTGCACTTCATGCAGTGGGTATGAATGGACTATTAATATGGGCATTTGATCCAGGGTCTATTTTTCTAGCTGCCATATTTGGAGTCAGGAAGGATTGTTTTTCCCCATATTTCAATTTGTCAGATGTTAAAGGGGGTTTTGCTCTCCTTTCTCTGGATTAACACAGTTGTCCCCACCATTCATCCATCCCCCTAATTATAAGTACAATTACTTAGTAAATGATTCATGGACTAGTCTGACAGCCATGCATGAAGTCGGGAAGGAATTTTTCCTCTCTTGTAGCTAAATTGGCCAATGACTCAATGAGTTTTTCTGCTTTACCCTGGATTAATTAGATATGGTACAATAAATACCATAGTTAGTTAGCACAATAGTTAAACCATAAGAGGATTTTAAATGTGTGAATCCTCATTTGTGGTTTATGCGATTAAATGCCCCTGTGGCCTATTATATATTGGTAAAAACAACTCATTGAGAGATTGTATTTCTCAGCACAAATCTACCATTAGATGTGTAAGATTGAATCTCCCGCTGCCAATCCTTTTTAACAGAATGGGCCACAGACTATAACAATTGAAATTTCAGGTCCTCGAACAGAACCTACCACACAGGAGAGGTGATAACAGGGCTCAGGAACTCAAAAAAATGGAAAGCTTTTTGGATCTTTAATTTGCAAACGTTAGAACCAAAGGGTCAATATTGCTAGTCTTATTTTAAAAATTAACATGTATTTCTTCATCCACAGCAAAGTACGTCACCCGTGAGACCCCATATTTTCCTGTCACTGTGTAATAGATCAGTACAAATGTGTCCCTCTGTTGTGCCGTCTTATTTTTTAAAATTTTTCTTTTTACCATTTTTCTTTTCCCTCCGTATTTTGTTTTATTTTTTCACTTTTCTTTCTTTTCCCTTTTCTCCCATTACATTCAAGTAATTGCCTTCTTGCAATGCCTCGGTTGTTCCAGGACATTCTTACCTACACCTTATGCTTATACCAGTCTGTTTATACCTTCCTGTGATTAATCCTCTAGTATAACTTTTCAGTGATTATGTTCCTGGGGAAAGCACCTTTTTGATGTCCTTGGCTGAAAACGTTATCGCTGGTTGACATGTCAACCATTGCCAGTCACTCACGTCACTTCCAGTTTGGTGGCCAGATATGACATCACTGGATCTGGTTATTAAAACTAGAGCTATGCACTACACATTGACGCATTACTTCCTGTGACAATGTCGCATGCCTGCTACGCTCAACATATCTAATGCTCCTTACTCCAGAAACCCTGGTAATCCTTTGTTTTTCTTTACACTGACACACATCGGCCGCCATCCTGATTCCCTATACAGCAATATGAGTAACAGGGATACGTGGTTCACCGTACATAAGCCATACCCAGGACATTGTCCCTGGTATAAAACACAGGGAATGTATATCATGATGAATATCTGCCTATTTTTCTAATCTCAATTTTGATACTGGTTTTCTGCTATTTTCTCCCTCTCTTTGATATATTACACGTACCATATGGTATATCAGAGATTGGGTACTTATTCTACAGCATATGGTACTATTATGAATTTCTGTGCACCCTTTCTATATAGGGTTGTTTAGGGAGAGGGAGGGAAAGTCTCTATTTGAGCACCCACTGGAATTTGGAGTGCCACATTTACCTATGCAAAAACACAAATTAATGCATAGTCAGCTCCCTTGTAAAGGAAAAACATAAGACTAGGTGCTCTAGCAGATAACATATACCACTTACGGTACAAAGTCTAATATAGTAAAAGATCAGAGGTTATAGCGAATATATTTGATAGATAATATGGTATGCAAAATGGAGATGAAAAAAAAAAGGAACAATCTCACCGGACTATTGTACAAATATATTATTCAAAAAGGTACTTTTGCAGTCAATCCTGTAAGGACAAGGGTAAAATCACCTCCTAGCTGCCACATTCCAGGTACCCAGGACCTATTCTTTCTCCTATATAAATATCAATTGCACACTCCTTTTGAATGCAAACAAGATTTCTTTTATTACAGAAGAGCAACCTTTGAGTGTCAACGCGTTTCGCCCAAACAAGCCTTTTTTCACGACAGTTGCATTCAGTAGAAGAGAATACCTAGACAGGGATTTTCTCTTCCCTGGTGGTGCAATTTGATAAGTCTGTATTTCATATGTCCAGGTAATTGCTTTAGTATTCTTTCTCCTGATGCGTTTCCCTAATACAGATTCATGAAGAACATGCATACAGGTAGACATTTATTCCCTGATAAGTATACCTGACAAAAGGTTCTCCAGTCTGTCTGCTTCAATAGACCTCTTTAACCCCTTCCGCCGCAGCCCTTTTTCGTGTTTTCGTTTTTCGCTCCCCTTCTTCCCAGAGCCATAACTTTTTTATTTTTCCGTCAATATGGCCATCTGAGGGCTTATTTTTTGCGGGACGAGTTGTACTGTTGAACGACACCATTGGTTTTACCATGTCTTTTAGAAAACGGGAAAAAAATTCCAAGTGCGGTGAAATTGCAAAAAAAGTGCAGTCCCACACTTGTTTTTTGATTGGCTTTTTTGCTAGCTTCACTAAATGCTAAAACTGACCTGCCATTATGATTCTCCAGATCATTACGAGTTCATAGACATCTAAACATGTCTAGGTTATTTTTTATCTAAGTGGTGGAAAAAAATTCAAAGCTTTGCTTTTAAAAAAAAAAAAAAGCGCCATATTCCGATACCCGTAGAGTCTCCATTTTTCGTGATCTGGGGTCGGGTGAAGGCTTATTTTTTGAGTGCCGAGCTGACGTTTTTAATGATACCACTTTTGGGCAGATACGTTCTTTTGATCGCCCGTTATTGCATTTCAATGCAATGTCGCGGCGACCAAAAAACGTAATTCTGGTGTTTCAATTTTTTTTTTCTCGCTACGCCGTTTAGCGATCAGGTTAATGCTTTTTTTTTATAGATCGGGCGATTCTGAACGCGGCGATACCAAATATGTTGTAGGTTTGATTTTTTTTATTGTTTTATTTTGGATGGGGCGAAAGGGGGGTGATTTAAACTTTTATATATTTTTTTTTAATATTTTTAAAAACTTTTTTTTTTACTTTTGCCATGCTTCAATAGCCTTCATGAGAGGCTAGAAGCTGGCATAGCCTGATCGGCTCTGCTACATAACAGCGATCATCAGATCGCTGCTATGTAGCTGAAATGCAGGCTTGCTATGGGCGCCCCCCTCTAGGACCTCTCTGGTTACCATCCTGATGCATTGCCGACCCCCGATCATGTGACGGGGGTCGGCGATGCGCTCACTTCCGGCCGTGCAGCCGGAAGCGCCGGTTAAATGCCGCTGTCAGCGTTTGACAGTGGCATTTAACAGGTTAATAGCGGCGCGTGAATCGCGATTTCACCCGCTGCTATTGCGCGCACATGTCAGCTGTACAAAACAGCTGACATGTTGCGACTGATGTAGGCTCACCGCCGGAGCCCACATCAAAGCAGGGGACCCGACATGCGCCGTACTAGTATGGGGCATGTCGGGAAGGGGTTAAGGCTATGTGCACACACTGCGGATTTTGCTGCGGATCCGCAGCAGTTTCCCATGAGTTTACATTACAATGTAAACCTATGGGAAACAAAAAACGAGGTGCACATGCTGCGAAAAACGCGCGGAAACGCAGCGATTTACATTCCGCAGCATGTCACTTCTTTCTGCGGATTCCGCAGCGGTTTTACACCTGCTCCAATAGAAAACCGCAGTTGTAAAACCGCAGTGAAATTCGCAAAAAAAGCGATAAATCTGCAGCAAAAACACCTTTTTGCCCTGCAATATCAAATCCGCTGTGGAAAAATCCGCAATGGACCATTCTAACGTGTGCACATAGCCTAAATGTGCTTCATTGTGTAACTAAGCGCATGGCATCGGATCATTTCTGGATACTCGAGAGCCTTGAAACGCATGCATGGAATACATATAATTTCTGGGCGCTGCGAGGCACCGGAATCTGCCACTTACAGGTGCCAGAGGCGGTGAAACGCATGCATGAAGTCACTTCCAGGTGCCGCAAAGCAAATGGAAAGCATGTTGGAACGCAAACAGGAAGAGACATCACCGCCAAGTACCAGGAAGCAAAAGACGCACCATGACCTGCGAATAATATGAGTTTTACTACACAACATGATGCCCAATCTTAGCATCTAAAAGGGGCCTATAAATAACCAGCACCCAAGTTGCATTAATAGTGTTGGATACCCATACACAAAACTTGGATTAGGTCCCAAATAACCCTCCCGCATAGGATCAAAGGGACAACTTAGTCACATGGTATCCTGTATTGTCAGGGAATGGGAAAGGGTGGGTCAAATACTACCCAATTAGCTCATTAAGACCTTGACTAAATTGGTATAGGTAGGCTTGCAAATTCAGATTGGATGGTGTATCACAATTGTAAAAGGGGCTATTTATTTAAACCAGGACCTCTATTCCAAATAAAATATGAAAATAACACCATTTCTAGATACACGGGGGAAAAACCAATAAGAAACCAATAAAGGATGAGAGAGTGAGCACCAGTGGGAAATGGGAGACCAAGATCATGATGAGTGATATCCCTACATTGCCCTATATACAAGAAAGGGTTTTATCCCTAGCTAATTGCAAGGGTCGACACCCTAGATATTGTGCAATGGTGCCTCCATTAATCGACTGTCCCAAACTAAAAAAAACAAAAATAGGAAAATGTTTGAGAAAGCAATTAAAAAGGAAAGCTGTTCATTTGGGGATAGTTTTAGTGAGTATATCAATTTTGTTTCTCGCTGTAAAATAGAGCTGACCCACGTCCCAGTCACCTCCCCTTAATGGAATGTTCACCTCAACATCTATGCTTGCAAGCAACATGTCCAGATCCAAAATGATCCGCTCCAGTTTTCTTAAAAGGTGTGTTGTATCTCTTGTATAGGAATTCAAATGTGTAATATTGTCCACATACGGGTGTTTCTCATAAAATTAAATCATCAAAAAGCTAATTTATTTCAGTTCTTCAATACAAAAAGTGAAACTCATTATATAAAGTCATTACTAACAGAGTGATCTATTTCAAGTGTTAATTTCTGTTAATGTTGATGATTATGGCTTACAGCCAATGAAAACCCAAAAGTCATTAGCTCAGTAAATTAGAATAATTAACAAAACACATCAGCGAAGGCTTCCAAAGTATTTAAAAAGGTCCCTTAGTCTGTTTCAGTAGGCTCCATAATCATGGGGAAGACTGCTGACTTAACAGATGTCCAGAAGGCTGTCACTGACACACTCCACAAGAAGGGTAAGCCACAAACGGTCATTGCTAAAGAAGCTGGCTGTTCACAGAGTGCTGTATCTAAGCATATGAATGGAAAGTTGAGTGAAAGGAAAAAGTGTGGTAGAAAAAGGTGCACAAGCAACCGGGATAACCGCAGTCTTGATAGGATTGTTAAAAAAAGGCCATTCAAAAATTTGGGGGAGATTCACAAGGAGAGGACTGCTGCTGGAGTCATTGCTTCACGAGCCACCACACAAAGACGTATCCAAGACATGGGCTACAAGTGTCACATTCCTTGTGTCAAGCCACTCATGACCAATAGACAATGCCAGACACGTCTTACCTGGGCCAAGGAGAAAAGGAACTGGACTGTTGCTCAATGGTCCAAAGTGTTGTTTTCAGATGAAAGTCAATTTTACATTTCATTTGGAAATCAAGGTCCCAGAGTCTGGAGGAAGAGTGGAGAGGCCACAATCCAAGCTGCTGGAGGTCTAGTGTGAAGTTTCCACAATCATTGATGGTTTGGGAGCCATGTCATCTGCTGGTGTAGGGTCACTGTGTTATCAAGAAAAAAGTCAGCGCAGCCATCTACCAGGAAATTTTAGAGCACTTCATGCTTCCCTCTGCCAACAAGCTTTTTGGAGATGGAAATTTCATTCTCCAGCAGGACTTGGCACCTGTCCACACTACCAAAAGTACCAATACCTGGTTTACAAACAATAAAAACAACAGTATCACTGTGCTTGAATGCCCAGCAAACTCGCCTGATCTTAACTCCATAGAGAATCTATGGGGTATTGTCAAGGGGAAGATGAGACACCAGACCCAACAATGCAGACGAGCTGAAGGCTGCTATCAAAGCAACTTGGGCTTCCATAACACCTCAGAAGTGCCACGGGTGGTTCACCTCCATGCCACGCCGAATTGATGCAGAAATTGATGCGATGCAAACTGGGCCCCGACCAAGTATTGAGAGCATTTACTGAACATACATTTCAGTAGGCCAACATTTTGGATTTTAAAATTATTTTTCAAGCTGGCATTATAAAGTATTCTATATCACTGAGATAATGACTTTTGGGTTTTCATTGGCTGTAAGCCATAATCATTGACATTAACAGAAAAAAACACTTGGAATAGATCACTTTGTTTGTAATGACTATATACGAGTTTCACGTGTTGTATTGAAGAACTGAAATAAATGTACTTTTTGATGATATTCTAATTTAGTGAGAAGCACCTGTAGATACCAGTGTTTTGACAGAGGTCACCAACATCAGAAAATGATAATTACTTACGGGTAATTTGATTTTCCAGAACCATGACAGCGCCGCACGTGAGAGATGGCATCCGCCCCCAGGAACAGGAAACCTGTAGCAGAGATATAAGAATGGGGCGGCCCCTCTCTGCTCAGTTTGTTTCCAGAGTATGGAAGATGACCGCTTTGTTAGTACACAGTTATGTATCATATTTACATTTGTATAATCTTTCGTTAGATTCTGTCTACACATATATTTTGCATATATACATTTACTTATATAAAATAAGTTTTTTTTTTTTTGGGGGTTTTTTTTTGTGAATCACACAACCATCACCAAGATAGGGCGGGAATTAATGCGGCGCTGTCATGGTTCTGGAAAATCAAATTACCCGTAAGTAATTATCATTTTTCCCTTCACCATGACAGCGCCACACGTGAGAGGAAGAAATAGAAGATTCCTAGGGTGGGACGACAGCAGACAACACCTTTCTCCCAAAAGACAAGTCTGATTGACCTAAGTCTAACCTATAATGTCGGAAGAAGGTAGAGGGTGATGACCATACTGCCGCTTTACAAATCTGTTCTATCGAGGCGTTAGCCCTTTCCGCCCAGGAAGTGGCTATAGCACGCGTGGAGTGAGCCGTAACACCCTGTGGGGAACTTGACCAGAAAAAGAATACAAAAGTGAAATAGCCGTACGCAACCACCGTGCAATAGTTGCCTTTGAGGCCTTTTTTCCCCTGTTTGTCCCCTGAAAGGTGACAAAAAGGGCCGATGACTGACGCCAAGATTTTGTGGCCTCTAAGTATTGAAGGAGGCAGCGTCTGACATCAAGACAATGGAAGGTTTTCTCCCCCTGGGATTTTGGTTGGGAACAAAAAGAGGGCAGAATAATTTCCTGGTCTCTATGAAATTTAGAATTGACCTTCGGAAGAAAGGCAGGGTCGGCTTTAATAACTACTTTGTCATCATGGAAAGTAGTGTAAGGAGGGTTCACCGACATAGCTTGTAACTCACAAGTACGGCGGGCAGACGTTAAGGCAACTAGGAGAACCGTTTTTAGAGTCAAGGATTTTATTGATATAGAATCAAGAGGTTCAAAGGGGGAAACGGTTAGAGCCTTTAAAACTAAATTTAAATCCCAGGGAGCTACCTTAGGTATTAATTTTGAGGGTCTGGAAGTAAAGGAGGCTCGAATGAACCTATAGACCCAAGGGTGGTCAGCCAGTTTATGATCAAACAGTGCACCAAGGGCAGAGACTTGCACCTTTAAGGTGCTAGTAGACAGACCTTTTTCCAACCCTTTTTGGAGAAATTCAAGGATTTCCTTTACCGGGACCTGTTGACCAGAGTTCGACAACTGTCGCCCCGAGAAATCTAGGAATTTTTGCCAGATTTTCTGGTATTTGTCTGAGGTGACTTTTTTCCTGCTAGCGAGCAATGTGGTCACCAAAGGGCTTGAGAATCCTTTTGCTAACAGAAGTCCCCTTTCAAGTTCCAAGCAGTGAGATGCAACCTGTGAACTTGGGGATGTTGAACTGGCCCTTGGTACAGGAGATCCGGGGCATCCGGAAAGATCCACAGGTCCGAGATAGACATGCGCCTGAGCCACGTGAACCATGCTCTTTTCGGCCAAAAGGGAGCTATGAGGATTACTCGTGCTTTGTCTTCCCGAATTTTCCTGAGGACTGTCGGGATTAATGGTATTGGGGGGAATGCGTATACTAGATGGAAGTTCCACCGATATAGGAATGCGTCTACCCCCTCCGGGTGTTCTCTTGGGTTCAGAGAATAGAACCTCTTCACCTTCCGATTTTGTTTTGTGGCGAACAGGTCTATGTCTGGAACGCCCCAGCTGGCACATATTTTCCCAAATACTTGCTGGTTCAGGGACCACTCCCCCTGATGCAACGTGTGACGGCTTAAGTAGTCGGCTACTTGATTCTCTGATCCTTTCAAGTATGTTCCGGTTAGTGAAAGAAGGTTGTTTTCGGCCCATATAAAAAGTTCTTTGGCCTCTGCCATAAGGGATGTTGATCTTGTGCCCCCTTGGCGGTTTATATAAGCTATCGTTGTGTTGTTGTCGGACAACACCACCACATGTCTTCCCAGAATCCTTTTTCCTATATGAAGAAGTGCTAGTCTTACCGCAGACAATTCTTTTAGATTGGAGGACGCTGTTGTCATTGGGCTCCCCCATTGACCCTGTAGGACCTGATCTCCTAAGTGTGCCCCCCAACCCCACGGACTCGCATCGGTAGTAATGACTACTGGATCTCGTACGGACCATGGCACTGCGTTGGTTAGATTTTCTGTTTTCAGCCACCACTCTAGTGAGTTTTGAACCTTTGGTGATAGAAGAATCTTCCGATTCAGATTGTATGGATTTCTTTCTTGTTCGGCTAGTATCTGCCATTGTAACTCTCGTGTGTGGCTTTGTGCCCATCGCGTTGCTGGAATTGTTGCAGTTAGGACTCCTAAGAGTGACATTGCATTCCTCAGAGAGATAGTCTGTTGTAGTTGGAATGACTGTACTCTCTGCTGAATAGATTGAACTTTCCTCTGTGGGAGGACACACTCCTGCTGGACTGAAACTAACACGATTCCGAGGAATTCTTGAGTTTGAGTTGGGACAAGCCTTGATTTTTTCAGGTTTATCATCCATCCTAAACTGGTCAGCACCTCCAGTACTCTTGCGGCCGCTTTTTCGCAACTTTCTTTGTTTTTTGCTATTATCAAAAAATCGTCCAAATAGGGTACCAACATTATGTCCTCTTTTCTGACGAAAGATGCTACTTCGGAAATAATTTTTGTGAATATACGGGGCGCTATGGCTACCCCAAAAGGAAGACATTGATATTGTAGATGGACAGGGGTTTCCCCCAGATTTACCACTAATCTTAGATATTGTTGGTGTTGGACAGCGATTGGCACATGGTAGTAAGCGTCTGTAAGATCGATCACCACCATGTAACAGTTTGGGTCGAGTACTTTTACTGCAGTCTTTAAAGTTTCCATCTTGAATTTGTCTATTTGAATGTAATGGTTTAGGGCCTTTAGGTTGAATATTACTCTCAGCGAGCCGTCTGGTTTTGGTGTTAGAAATAAAGTGCTGTAGAACCCTTTCCCTATCTCTTGATGGGGTACTTCTACTAACACCTCTTTTTGCATGAGGAGATAAATTTCTCTTTCTAATATGGCCTGATTTTTTTCCCGCCACCTGGGTCATTTTTACACGATTTGGTGGGAGGTTGGAGAACTTGAACCTCAGACCCTCTGACAACAAATTTGTTATCCATTGAGAAGCCGGCAGCGCTGCCCAGTGATGGACAAACCGCCGGAGTCTTCCCCCCACCGGAATGCTGGCGTCACTGACTTTTGGGATCAGGCTTGGGGGGAGGCTTGTTGAAAAGGAATCCCCTTTCCTTTCGCTCTCTCCAGGGTCTGCCTCGACTAGACCTGTCATCTGATCGGCCGTGGGTCCCTCTATATCCACCACGAAAGGACGAACGAGAGGTATCCCATCGGCGCCTGGGAAAGGAAGGAGGTGGAAACCGCTTCTTTTTGTCCGACGCTTTCTCAAGGATCTCGTCTAGAGCTTTTCCAAAAAGGTATTGCCCTTCACAGGGTACTCCACAGAGTTTGACCTTTGATTGGAAGTCAGCTGTCCAATTTTTTAGCCATAATGTTCTCCTTCCTGAATTGGATAACGCACACACACGTGCGGCACTTCTAACCGAATCTATTGAGGCGTCTGCTAGGAATCTTGCGGCACCTTGCAGAGAGGGTAATGCTTCCAGAAGCCTCTCTCTCGGGCATTTGTTTTTGATTTGGTCACTTAACTCCTCTAACCACTTGACCATAGCACGTGCCGTGCAAGTGGCAGCAACCCCGGGTTTAAATGACCATGTCGCTGCTTCCCAAGCCGACTTTAGAAAAGCATCTGCTTTTTTGTCGAGGGGGTCCCTTAGGGCTCCCATGTCTTCAAATGGTAACGCAACCCCTTTAGAGGTGCTAGCGATGGCTGCATCTAGTTTAGGAGCCTTATCCCACTTTTCACAGACTTCCTCATCAAAGGGGTATTTGCGTTTTAATGCCTGAGGGACGGACATCTTTTTATTAGGCTTTTTCCACTCACGTTTTATTAATTTGATTATGTTATCATGGAAGGGAAAAAACTTTTGCTTCTTCTCCTCCAAGTTGCTAAACATGGTGTCTTGGATTGTCCGTGGTTCTCTACCCCCATAGTCGTTCTGACAAGTTTGAGCAGCTTCCCAATGTCCTCCGACTGAAAACATGGGTGGCCATACTCCTCATCTGAGGAGTCTAAATCTGAGGCATCAGAGGGGGTTAAGGCTCTCGGCTCATCCCCTGAATCTATGTCCGACCCTTGCTCACTTGTTGGGGGAGGGGGGGTCTCCTTTGTGTGATGTTTCAACTGTTCTTTAACTGTAGATTTAACTTCCTCCCGTATAATTGTTTTAATGTTTTGTAATAGGGAAGAAGATTCCTCCGCAACTGTTCTGTCGATACAGGGCTGGCAGATCTTTTTACTGCATAGCCTAGGGAGTTTTTCTTTGCATAGTGGACAGACCCTATTCTTTTGCTTGGAGGTGGCTTTCCCTTCCTATAAAACATAGTGCACAGGGTATCAGTGTGTGTAGCTTGCCTTACAAAGGCACTCACCCCTCCAGGACCCTGGGTACCGCTGCAGCTTGAGTGTCTTCCGACATTCTGGGCGCAGGCATCAGCAGCTCCGGATCTACCGCTGGTTCGGTCATCTCCGTCTGAAGAGCAGGACCAGCGACTCCTCTCTGCTGCTGTATCTTATAGAGGAGCGGTGTGCGCGCCACTGGATCAGCTTCCGCCCGGAAGTGTCCAGCACACCGGCTCCCTCGGCGTGTGACGTCACTTCCTGCGACCGGAAGTCGTCATCCTTCACTTCGGCGCCAGCGTCAGTGAAGGACACGCCCTCATATCCCCGGACCGGCCTCCTGCACAGAGCGGTCGCCGGGGAGTCCAGCGAGGGAAAGGGATGGCGCGGACCCAGCAGCCCGACACCGGACAGCACCGCACGCGATGCCGCCGACTACGGCTGGCCCCCCCGCGGACCTCGGCCTCCGGACCGGAATCATCAGAGGGAGATCCCTCCGGAGGTAGGAGCTCTGCGACAGGCGTCCACCTGCAGGAACAGGAAACCAAAACTGAGGAGAGAGGGGCCGCCCCATTCTTATATCTCTGCTACAGGTTTCCTGTTCCTGGGGGCGGATGCCATCTCTCACGTGCGGCGCTGTCATGGTGAAGGGAAAACAATAGGTCTCCCTTTTAAAAGGGGATAGTCCTTTTTGAAAGTTAGGGAGACAGTTAAAAGTGGAGGTAACTGGGTGCCAGGGTAGCATAAAATGAAATTCATCATTTTTCCAAAGCTTCAAGAAAGATCCCTGTAAGCTCTTTTAGGTATGACGGAGTGTGATTAGATGAGAGTGTCACGATATACAGTATATAGCGACCCCACAGGGGGGGTTTGGGGGTCAGCAGTAGACTCACCGCAGATGACACAGAAGCCAGACTCCAAACCCCAGAAACAGCAGACACCTGAGAGCTGCCACTGCAAGGCTGGTCTCCATAGAGAAACTCTATCACCAACAGTGAGCTGATGCATCAGGTACCATTTAAAGGATGGTGGGAGAGGTCACCAACACATCAGCTGACCCAATAGCACTGCAGTTACACCAGATTGCCAGCGGGGAGGGAAAAACTGACTAACTCCCAATGGTCCTGAAAGGAAAAAGCAACATTTAAAGGAAACCTGTCAGCAGATTTTGCTGCTATAAGATGCGGTCACTGCCTTTCAGGGCTTATCCACAGCATTCTATAATGCTGTAGATAAGCCCCCGGTCCGACGTGCAAGTGAAGAAAAATAAGTTACAAGTTATAGTATACTCGCCCGGGGGGCGGTCCAGTCCAATGGGTGTTGCAGGTCCAGCGCCTCCCATCTTCTCGCAATGCCGCCCTCCTGCTTCTTCATCGTTACCCTGCATTGGCGTTCCTCCGCAGGCATACTTATCTGCCCTGTTGAGGGCAGAATAAAGTAATGCGATGCGCAGGAGCTGGGCCTCTCTGACCTTTCCCAGCACCTGCGCACTGCAGTACTTTATTCTACCCTCAACAGGGCAGATAAGTACGCCTGCGCAGGGGTGCCGATGCCAGGGAGCAATGAAAAAGCAGAAGGGCGGTGTCACAAGAAGATGGGAAGCACCTGACCTGGACCTGCGACACCCATCGGACTGGACCGCCCCCCTTCCCAGGGTGAGTATAATATAACTTGTTTTTCTTCTCTTTGAGGTCAGACCAGGGGCTTATCTACAGCATTATAGAATGCTCCTGAAAGGCAGTGGCTGCATCCTATAGCGGCAAAATTTGCTGACAGGTTCCCTTTAAAACAGAGTGGAATAAGAGCTGCCATGAATCCAAAAATGGATCGTGACAGAGTCCTTGATAGAAATTCCTATCCTCCAAAATTGTTAAACACGTACACTGGTATTATGAGGGTTTTATTACTAATGTCTGTCCCGCTCAAGTCTACACCAAATCCTATAAATTTGGCTTCTATCTAATATGTTGCTATGATGTTGTTACATCTCCTAAAGGTACTGTCACATTAAGCGACGCTGCAGCGATATAGACAACGATGCTGATCGCTGCAGCGTCGCTGTTTCGTCCCTGGAGAGCTGTCACACAGACAGCTCTCCAGCGACCAACAATGCCGAAGTCCCCTGGTAACCAGGGTAAACATCGGGTTACTAAGCGCAGGGCCGTGCTTAGTAACCCGATGTTTACCCTGGTTACCATTGTAAATGTTAAAAAAAAAAAAAAATACAGTACATACTCACATTCCGGTGTCTGTCCCCCGGCCTCAGCTTCCCGCACTGACTGTGAGCGCCGGCCGGCCGTAAAGTACAGCGGTGACGTCACCGCTATCCTTTACGGCCGGCCGGCGCTCACAGTCAGTGCGGGAAGCTGACGGCGAGGGGACAGACACCGGAATGTAAGTATGTACTGTTTTTTTTTTTTTACATTCACAATGGTAACCAGGGTAAACATCGGGTTACTAAGCATGGCCCTGCGTTTACTAACCCGATGTTTACCCTGGTTACCAGTGAAGACATCGCTGAATTGGCGTCACACACGCCGATTCAGCGACAAAATAAAGTTCTGGCCTTTCTGCTCCGACCAACGATCTCACAGCAGGATCCTGATCGCTGCTGCGTGTCAAACACAACGATATCGCTATCCAGGACGCTGCAACGTCACGGATCGCTAGCGATATCGTTGTTAGGTTGTTCAGTGTGAAGGTAGAAGCCCTATATGTTTTCCTTGTTTCTACCTGCTCAAGTCTAGTCAAACTCTATTTTCTTTTCGGATAGCTTGAAGTTGTGGTATAGTTTTTCCTCTTTCCAATTCTTCCAAATCACTACAGATCATTTGTAAAAAAGCATCCACTGAGGAGATGTCACTTTGGGTTGGAGGCATTCTACTGCTTTTATTTTTCAACTCAGTGAATGGCCACTTACCTTGATCATTGGATTAATCTCCGCAAGGTTGTATAAAAACCAGAACACCAAGTTCACAACAAATCTGCTAATTTTCTATGGAGAAATGTTTATGCCATCTCAGTTTTCTAGCAAACAAGTTTAATATAATTTCAAATTGTCTAAATGTAAGTGGAAACAAAAGATAGGGCCTTCCTCACGACATTGATCTCATTGGTACTTATGGTCATAGAAGACAAGTTTCTAACCTGGATGTCTACTGAGGGTTTTGAAGATTGAAACTACTTCTCAACAGGTAAGGTTGATCCAAAAAAAATGTCCTCCCTGCGTTTGCTGTCCATTGTTAAATCTGAAACTGCCACCACCCCTGTTCTTTCTCGGTTTTCCCCTAGTAGGTCTGATACTGTTATTAGTGTCAGTTGAGGATATGTCGGTCTCTAGATTTTTTTGTGGTTATTCTGTTACTGGGAAAAATATTTGCTTTGTTTTCTTTAAAGTTCTGAAGGTCTCTGAGAGTTTTTGTTTTCGCTCTTGGAGAGGACTTTGAAACTGTTCTACTGTATTTTGTAATTGAGATTCTTTTGAGGAAAAAAAATCTGATTTTATGGAGAAGTTTTTGGAGAAGTCAATTTGTTCTTTAAGTATATTATCCAGAGTCTGCAATGACTGCCTCTCTTCATCCAGAAGGAGCTGCATGAGTCTAAGGCTACTTTCACACTAGCGTCGGACTCGGCCCGTCGCAGTGCGTCGGGCCGACGTACCGACGCTAGCAGTGAATGCGCCGCACAACGGAGGCAGCGGATGCATTTTTCCAGGGCATCCGCTGCTCCATTGTGAGGTGCGGGGAGGTGGAGTTCCGGCCGCGCATGCGCGGTCGAAAATGGCGTACCGTCAGCAACAAAAAACGTTACATGTAACGGTTTTTGCTCCCGGCGGTCTGCCACAACACGGCGCAACCGTCGCACGGTTTTGCCGCGTTTTTTTCCGGACACTTCCCAATGCATTTTGTAGTGGGAAATCCGCAAAAAAAACCCGCAAAATTAATAAACATGCTGCGATTTTTACCGCGATGCGTTTTTTCGTGGAAAAAAACGCATCACGTGCACAAAACATGAAGAATTCATTCTAAATAATGGGATGCTTATTGTATGCGTTTTTTTTGCGGTTTTATAGCATTTTTATCGGGAAAAACGCGAAAAAAACGCAACGTGTGCACACAGCCTAAGAGTTATACGTAGGCTCCTTGGGACAATCCCCGTCCTAATAAAATTTTCAAGACAAATATGGTCAGTTTGGTTAATTAGTTAAATGGCGAAGTATACCTTGGTTGGGTGTAATTACGAACAGAAAGCACATCCTTGGCCTTTGTCATTCATTGATTGGTGTCCAACCTAGTGGACAAAAAGCCTGCCATATCCTGATATAATCAATCACACATAGCAATAAACATGTCAAAAAGTGAACCACGGGAAAAATACCAAATAGTATTTTAGCAAAAAATGTCCAATAAAATGTAACCTTTAATTGGTCATTAAAATCTAAAAAGTTTTTTTAAACACCTCAACCAGGCTGTGGGACAAAACACAAACTAATGCATAGGCACCTCCATTGTAAAGGAAAAAAAAAAAAAAAAGAGAAGTAGGTGCTCTAGCAGATGACATATACTACTTATCAAGTCTAAGGAAATGAAAGATCAGGAGCTTATAACTAGGGATGAGCGGACCCGTGAAAGTTCGGGTTCTGGTATCTGACCCAAACATTATTTCAATGTTCAGGGTACCAGAAAACTGGAAATCAGTCTGTCTCTATATTAGACTTGATAAGTGTATACGTTATTTGATAGAGAACCTACTTCTCTTTTACCTTTACAAGGGAGGTGCAAAGTAAGAATTCTTTCAAAAATAGAAGCGTTACTGGATTATTATTGTCTACTAACAAAGTGGGATACCATCAATCTTGACCAAATTGTCAACTTCATTTGCTGAAATGCAGCCCCAAACTTGCAAGGAACATACACTGTTGGCTGCACACATTACTGTATCGCTCTCCAGCCCTTCGTTGGACAATCTGCCTTGTGTTACAGGCAAATATTTCACTTTAACTCATCAGTCCAGAGCATCTGCCCCAAGTTTTCTGCATCCAGTTCCTATGTTTTCATGCACAGTTGAGTAACTTTGCCCTGTTTCCATGTAGAAGGTATGGTTTTGGCATCAATTCTTCCATGATGACCACTTCTGGGCAGACTTCTCCAAACAATAGAGCTTAGGGTACACTGGTTGCTGTCCGTTCTGAGCTGATGGCACTGCTGGACATCTGATTTCGAAGGAAAGTAAGCACAATGTGTTTTACATCTGCTGCACTAAGTTTCCTCGGCCGACAACTGGTCATTATGGTTATGGTCATTAACACGTTGATTTCTTGGTGTCCTTGGTGTTGGATTCATGTCCCAAT